>NC_090823.1:64666431-64966431 GCF_000390325.3 Nicotiana tomentosiformis
TTCCTAATTTCTCTTCGAACATCCGATTTACTAGGCGTTGGTAAGTGGCACCGGCATTTGTTTAGTCCGAACGACATTACGTTATAGAAGTAGGTACCATATTTAGTGATGAAGGGCTTTTTTTCCTGGTCGTCCTTGTCCATCCGAATTTTGTTTTACCCAGAATAGGCATCGAGAAAAAGGAGAATCTCATGACCGGCCGTTGCATCGATCATGCGATCGATGTTTGGCAGAGGGAAAGAGTCCTTGGGGCATGCCTTGTTTAAGTCCTTATAGTCTACACATATTCTTAATTTATTCCCCTTTTTAGGGACTACTACTACGTTTGCTAACCAATCCGGGTACTTAACCTCACGGATGGACCCTATTTTAAGGAGTTTAGATACCTCGTCCTTGATGAATGCATGCTTGACTTCAGACTGAGGCCTCCTTTTCTGCTAGACCGGGTGGAACTTCGGATCTAGGCTCAGTTGTGAGTAGTTATCTCCGGCAAAATCCCTGTCATATCGAGGTGGGACCAAGCAAAACAATCTATGTTAGCTATAAGGAATTGAATATTAGCCATAAGCTCGGGACTTAATCCCGTGCCTAGGTATACCTTACGATCGGGTAGGTGCTCGATCAATATGACTTATTCCAGTTCTTCGACCGTTGATTTGGTGGCGTCGGAATCATCGGGGACTATGAAAGACCTGAAAACTCTATAGTAGTAGTCCTCACTCGTCCCCTACTTTTATGGTTCGATCGAGGCTGGTGTCGGTAATTGCTATTTGGTTTCCTCTTTGGCCACCGAACTTAGAACCTTCAATGTCGAAAGTGCGCATACCAAGATCACCTCGTCGATCGTGAACATCTCCTTTGCGGCCAGTTGTTCTCCATAAACTATTTTATCCCTCCTAGCATTGGGAATTTCAGCACCCGGTGCAGCATCGAGGGTACTGGCCTCATGTTGTGAATCCACGGTCTCCTGAGCAAAGCATTGTACCTTATGTCTCCTTCAATCACGTAGAACTTTGTTTCCTGGATGGTTCCGGTGGTGTTCACCGGTAATGTTATCTCCTCTTTAGTGGTCTCACATGCCATATTGAATCCCTTCAAAACTCTGACTACAAGCACAATTTGGTCTTATAGACCTAGCTGTTCCATGACCCTCGATCTAATGATATTGGCTGAGCTATCGGAGTCAATTAACACACGCTTAACTCGAGATTTATTTATGAGTATAGATATTACCAGTGCATCATTGTGGGGCTGCACGATACCTTCAGCGTCCTCGTCGTTAAAAGATAAGGTTCCTTCTGGTATGTAATCTCGAGTCCATTTTTACCTCGTAATGGATACTTTGGTGCGCTTTAACATCGGCCCCTGGGGAACGTCGACCCCACCGATGATTATGTTAATGACATGCTTAGGCTCCTCCTGCTCAATCTGCTTACTAGAATCTCTATTCCTGAAATAGTTTTTGGCTCGATCGCTCGGGAACTCCCGGATATGTCTGTTGTTGAACAACCAGGCCACTTCTTGTCATGCCCCGAACTCGGGGAGCGCGACCGGTGCTTAACTGAGTGAACCCAGTCAAGCAATCCTGTTAGATACTTTCTACCCAAACTCACTTATGAATACAAAACAAATACATATTTTTGTTAATTATACGATAAGGAGACCATGTATACAATACCAATTCATTACCATAAGTTACTTCATTTTAAAGTCTCCAATTACACACATTTTCATGGTCTAAAGTGGAACAAGTAATTCCAACACAACATAACATGGTTTGACTTCCCCAGCACCAATATACAACCTATACTTTGTCTAGCCTCTAATAGATACAGAAGAGTATTATGATAATGCCGACAACAAGGCTCCGGCTATACCTCAAACACAATACACAAGGAACAAAAGATACATGACCCCAAAATAAAGTGGGGCTCACCAAGTCAGCTGGGAAGAGGGTGTACCGCTATCACTGATCAATGTCTCCTGATGTTGAACCACCTGCATCCATTGAAGATGCAGTGCCCCCGGCAAAAGGGACGTTAGTACATATGGAATAGTACTAGTATGAATGACAAAAGACCCTCTCAATAGAATGATAAATAATACAAGGAATAACAATCATAATATCACTGGAAGCCACAAACAACATCAAACCTCAAATTAGGATCCAGACAGTGTTCAAATTAATTTCCATATCTTAAGTTGGGAGATCTTTAATACCAATACGCCACCGTTCACGATACCAATATTCACAATACCAATACCACCATACTTTTATCACACAGTACTATCATGACCCGATCGGCTAGGCCATCTCATTAGAGATATCAACCACAATCACAATTTTAATTTACAATTTCCAACAAAATCACCACCGTGTGTGCGGCATGGCATCCGATCACGACCCGATCGGCTAGGCCGTCTCATTTGAGACATCATACTTTTTATACCAATCATCTCATTGCATACTTATTTCACATTTTTTCATTTCATTGGCACAAGTGGCCACAATTATAAAATCATTCTTGGCACGTCAGACGTATTTAGTATTTCATGCTCACCTTTTTCACTTTCAAACATCATCATCATCATCCACAATAAGGCATTTCAAATCAACGTTTTTAGTACACATGTGAGCACTTAAGAGTCTTAGGCACATAGAGATTTTTCACAAGATTTGACATAATAGCCTTCGTTTGGACTTGGCTTGAAGTCAAAACATTTTTAATGCACAACTCATACTTTGAACACATTCTCAAATAATAACATGACATGATAAAAGCATTTGGTATACATATTAAACATATATCTTTCAACACAACTAATTCGGAATAGCCAATTTTTTTTACAGTGAACCACTTAGGAATTACATAAATTACCTGAATACCGTGGGATTCAATTCTAAGAGAGGAGTTTAGCCAACATACCTCGATTTGAGCTTTCCTTAAATTACTACAATATTCCGAAAATCCTAGCAATCCCAATATCAACCTTCAAGCTCCAAAAATACTACAATGATCCAGTTGATTAAAATGTCTAATTATCATCCACAATTCAATACCTACCATTAGATATCCCAACTATATCAAAATAAATACGAAAAGATTCATAAATATCCATTTAGGCTTCACAATCCGGCAACAGGCCTTCAACCATCCCAAATTATCCAATAGGCTCATCCATTAGCCTATTCAATTTAATTCTTATCATTTAATACTCATTTGGAGTCATTAATAATACTATGTTAATTATCCAACATCATCAAGTCACTATTTATTGCCTTCTCCAACAAAACTCTAGGTTCAAGAACATCCATTTCAAGAACTAGTGTTGTATCTTATCCAAATGGTGATTCCCAATTAAATTCGTTCATCAATTAAGTTATCAAGTCTATTTGATTAGAAACTCAAGACATATGTATTTATATCAATTCATCACTATTCATCTTCTTCTTTACCCAAAAATGGCATTCTCAAGACCCACCCTTAGGGTTCATACAATATCCCTTTATAACTTCAAATAAAACTTATAAACATGCTACCCATACTCCAGTATGACATACATATGAACCTCAAGTGAATTGATTACCTCTTGGTGGAAGAAGCTCACTTTTTCTCTTTTTAGTGTTCTTGAAGATTCAACCCATTTCCTATGAATTTGATCCATAATAATGTTAGTGTTATTACTAAATGATGTTATATAATCATCCTTGTGCCAAAATAACTTACCTTGAAGTGTATCCATGGTGGAAGAGCTCCTCATTCTCTCTAGAAATCCATTCCAAGATGAAGAACTAACACATTCTCTCTCTAAACCCACATTTTCAGCTCCTCAAAATGACCCTTGAAGCTGCGTAGCCTCCTGTGTAGGCTATGCATAAAGGCTACGCAGGGTGGACTTCCATTACCCTTCAATTGGAAGTTACTGGATTTGCCTACGCAATGGTGCGTAGGCTACTCTGCTATGGTGCGTAGGCTACGCTGCTATGGTGCGTAGGCTACGCTGCTATGTTGCGTAGGCTACGTAAGACTCGCGTAGCTGTTCTGTCATCTTTTAGTAAAAAGGTCATAACATCTTGTAGGAATCTCCAAATGACGAATGGTTTGAAGAATTAAAAAGTAGACGCATAGACCTTTCATTATATAAGTCATAAACCATATAAAACTTTATATCTCGAGAGTTATACTCGTTTGAAGTTAGGTCTTGTGCGAACTTACTTGAAACCTTACCCCATCGTATAATTTCCAACTTGATTTAGCCTTGGGGCTCTACTTAGACCATAAACCATTCTTAATGCACCTCATACATATATTATAATTATCAATTGATATCATTCATATTAAGTCTTGTTCATACCTGAATTAATATAATTAGTACCTGCCAATTTTCTTAATGGTCTTAAAACACCAAAATTTTTCGGGGTGTTACACTTCCTCTCTCAATTGTCGGCAATCTTCTGTTCTGTGACTGTGAGTGCCATGATATTTATACATTAAGTTGGGATCTCTTTGGGCTGGATCGGATTGTAGAGGCCGAGTCCACTTGGTGTCTTTGATGCATCCGATGGCAGATATGATGGCAGCATCATTGACGTTGAAGTTATACTCTGATAACCTCGGTGCTTCCTTATGCCCCATGGGCTTGTCGAAACTATTTTTGCTCATGAGTCCCCGGCTATTTTGACCTCGATCGCTTTTCCTTTCACTTTTCATAGGGTTTCGTCCAGGCCCGTTACCCCTACGATCACCATTGTACGGTTTATATCGATCTCTACTTGACCTCGATTCATGATCAGTGTCTCTTTTAGATCTGTCACCAGATCGAACGGGATAGACAGACATGGAAGGGGCCCCAAGTTGATCATCTTCGACCCTAATTTTTGATTGTTACCGATTATGCACATCAGCCCAAGTTACAGCCGGATATTCTACCAAATTTTGCTTCAACTGCTGGGAAGCTAATGAGCTTCGAGTATTGAGTTGGGATCTCTTTGGGCTGGATTGGATTGTAGAGGCCGAGAACACTTGGTGTATTTGATGCATCCGATGGCAATTATGATGGCAGCATCATCGATGTTGAAGTTATACTCCGATAACCTCGGTGCTTCCTTAGGCCCGATAGGCCTGTCGAAACTATTTTTGCTCATGAGTCCCCGGTTATTCTGACCTCGATCGCTTCTTCTTTCACTTTTCATAGGGTTTCGTCTAGGCCCGTTACCCTTACCATCACCGTTGTACGGTTTATACCAATCTCTACTTGACCTCGGTTCATGATCTATGTCTCTTTTGGATCTGTCACTAGCTCGAACGGGATAGACAGACCTGGAAGGGGCCTCAAGCTGATCATCTTTGACCCTAATTTTTGATTGATATCGATTATGCACATCGGCCCATGTTATAGCCGGATATTCTACCAGATCTTTCTTCAACAGCTGGAAAGCCAATGAGCTTCGAGTATTAAGTCCTTGGGTGAAGGCCTGAACGACCCAATCGTATGCCACCGGCTGCAGGTCCATCCGTTCCATTTGAATCCTTGACATGAATTCCCTAAGCATCTCATTCTCTCTCTGTTTTACTTTGAAAAGGTCTGACTTCCTGGTCTCGACCTTGATGGCCCCGGCATGTGCTTTCACGAAGGAGTCTGCAAGCATACCAAACGAGTCAATAGAATTAGGGGTAACTTGTGATACAATATTATATCTCCCTTTGACAATGTTTCCCCGAAATATTTTCAGCGGGACGGACTCGATCTCATCATCCTCCAAATCGTCCCCTTTGATGGCGCATGTGTAGGAGGTCACATGCTCATTCGGGTCGGTTGTTCCATTGTACTTAGGAATCTCGGGCATGCGGAACTTCTTCGAAATTGGCTTGTGCTGCGCTTGAAGGAAAAGGCTTTTGAACAAACTTCTTGGAATCCAAGCCTTTCAATATTAGGGGTGCTCCTGGGATTTGATCTACCCTGGAATTGTAGGTCTCCACCTTTTTGTCATTGGCTTAGATTTTTTTCTCCCCCGATTCTACCCATTTTGTCAACTCCTCGAGCATTCTTATAATCTCGGGGTTAGACCCGGACTCAACGTCACTCGGCCTTTCCACGACCGGCTCGCTTCTATGAGTGGCTTTTAGCGGCAGCTCTGGCTCGACCCTGCTGGGGGTACGACTCTAGTTCTGCAGCTGAGCTATCGCTACCTGTTGAGCCTGCAATATTTCGAAAATCATTCGCAAGTTGACCCCATCCCCTCTAATGTCTTATGTATTTTGGGCTATTGATCGGGCTCCACCGCGGACGCTGTTCTCGGGGTCGGTAGGTAGATTCGCGTTGATGGCCACATGTGAGTTAGCGTCGATCGGGTCCGCGACCGAAATTCCAATGGGGTCAGCAGGTGGTACCTCACCATTGGGTACTATATTATTATTCTCTCCATGATGACCGGACTCAGCGTCCACTTTTAGAAGGGCAGATTGGGAGTTTGACATTTTAATCTTTGACCTGAAATCAAAGATACTTCAAAGAACAAGTGTGAAGTAGGGTGTGTTATGGAAATTATTATCAAATTGCCACTATTATCCTTAGCCCCACAATGGGCGCCAAACTGTTTACCCTCAAAATCGGATAACAATTAAATTTATATGTGGTTTTAAGGATATGTGGATTAATTTGATACAAAATGATAAATCGAGTTAGAATGGACAAGTAAAGATACAATAATTTCAAACCACGCGAGGAGGATGATTCCAACCTTGGTGAAGCATTCACCTTCGATCCAGGCTCACAATGGACAATTTTGATGAACGGGAGAAAAAGATTACAATAACAGTGGAAATAATAATATATTGCTTTGGAATGCGTGTTATCCCATTTAATGAATTATCAGGCCCCCCTTTATGTAGTAGGAGAATCCTACTCTAAGTACAACTTTATAAAAGGTAAACAATTTTGTGTTTAATGGATTGCCGGTTCTTCATCGTTACGTTTCGAGATCCACACCGTGATATTTGGCCGGTCGCGGATATTACGACCTCCTGTTGGTCGTGTTCGATTACCCGAAGTCTTCCAGGATTTGGATCGATCTCGACTCATGACCCCGATATTTTCGAAGGCACACAGCGTGCCCCCGGATTCTGACTCGATGAGACCTTTACTTCAATCCCGATCCTTCGCAATCATCTTCGAGCCCGTTTGACCCTAATGAAGGCCGGAGTGTATCATGAGCCCGATTTTTACCTGTATACAACATTATTCGGATTTCGAAAGTCAAATGAGTTGTTCTTTAACCGTAATTTTTTATATACGTTTTAATTATTTTAAATTATTAATTCTTGTGACTTATAGTACATTTTACGTAGTTTCCAAATATATAAATTTTGTTTCAAAAAATTTAAATATTCTAATGTTCGGATACAATCAAAACTAAAAAATATGAATCTCAAAAAATAGGAGTGTTAAATAAATTGGGGGTGATAGAGTAACTTAATACCCTTATAATAAAAGTATTATATCTTATTGTATTTGATTGGAGACTCTCCAACTCAAAGGATATTAGCAAAAGATACCTCCCACTATCATCCAATAACTTTGTAAATTTGACTTCACCAAGCAAGAATTTTGTACCTTTCTTTTTTGGTTAATCATAGCTAATTATATCCTTTTAAATTGAACAGACAGTTCGTTTTGCGCACACGCGTCAAATATGCAAAGGAGGCCAGGGCCCTTAGTGCTGTTGACTTTCCAATCATGGTTTTATAAATAAAGATCCATACATCTAGTGTTACATATATTTATATAATAATAATAAATTATATTGGAGATAAAAGCAAGCAAACTTGGTAATTGATAATCACTACCCAATCACTTGTTTTAATCATTTGAGAGAGTTTATTTTATGCAAGTTAAAGCAGCTGTAGCCTAGGAGTAAATTATCTTAAGACATTATTTTAGGGCTTCCGGCTATGGGGGGCACCATTAATTAGATGATCTTACATCGCAAATAAAAGGTCAAAAGAGTAGGGCAGAAGGCCATTATGCGTCTTAAAAAATTGCCAGGTGGGAGTTAAGCTGCTTACGCACGGCTCAGAGTATAAAACGATTAGTAAAACTTACTTATTGTCAACTTATTAAGGAAGAAAAAAGTTTTTTTCTCTTTATTTATTCATAAATTATAAATTAAAATAAGTCGTTTAAGATAGCTTAATCTTCTTTTTATCCCTCTCGGGGAGCTTCCCATTTTGCTCCCCTTATATTGGGTAAAATTTGCAGTTTACACGTGGACGTCTCTCGAGCAGACATTTGGCAGTGATGACAGAGTGGAGATGAGTCAGCAGATAGTTAATACTCGATACAATCATGTGAGCGGTATTGTTTAGATTCCTAAAACACGAGGATCGGAGAAGAAAATTTGAAAGTAAGGTACAAGTTGGAAAGTGCAGCAATAAAGGAGCAACCGTTATAAAAATTCACAGCATTTATTCCCAATATTATACAGTCATCAAGAGGGGTTTTTATTCATCGTTAAGAGGGCGTGATTTTGGGATCTTGTCTCCTTCGATTTAACTATAAATAGCAACATTTGTACTCATTGTGAGGACACGAAATACTAGAATCACAAAAGCTATCTCTCTTTCTCTCCTTTTCTTAAGTTTTATATAAGGCTAATATCGAAGTTTTCTAATTATTCTTGATTCCAGTGGGATAAACCTGAATCTCAGGTTTATTCTTTCCTATTGTTTTATTTTCTTTCTTCTTCATTATTTCATTAATTAGATCAACTTAATCCATGTGTCTATAAATCACGTATACAAATTCAACTGTACCTTTTTACGGATAAACAGTTTTGGTGCCCATCGTGGGGCCTGGACGATTATGGTGCTATTTTGAAATGCTCATCTTTTACTAACATGCTTTAAAGTTGTTTTAAGCATAGTACTGCTATGGCACAAAATGATGTCAATAATTTGCTCAATATTGGTACGAACAACAACAATGATCATGTGGACAATTTATACGATGAGACTCAATAGGACGATTCAACTAGTGAAACCCATATTGATGGGAATGAATCAACTCTGAGTCGGGTGGAAATAAATACTCGACATGCGAGAAGTCCTACTCTTGATGATTTGGATGATGAGCCTGTGGCCGATACCGTAAAAGTTTTGAGAGCACGACAATAAAAAATTATGAACTATCTCTCAAGACAGGACCGGATAATGACTGAGCTTCAACAAGCGTTATTGGTGGCTTCAAATATTTCAAATGGTGGAGTTTGATCCCCTCATGGCATGACTAATAATCAAACGGTTCCAAGAACTGGTAACATCACTTCAAGGGGGAGTTTAGACCGAACAACAACCAAGTAGGCAGGGCAGGTAATGGATCTCGAAATGAAAACAACAGGGACGATCCTTTCAAGACCGAGCTCATGAGGTGCATGAGAGAAATAAATGCTCGAATAGATCAGAATGCTGAAGAATTTCAAGCTCGGATGGATCAAACCCCGGGAGCACCTCCGGTCCTAAAGGGCCCGGACTCAAAGAAGTATATAGAGTTTCTATTCAAACCAAGTGTTGCCTTGGAGTTGATCCTAAAGAGGTTTAAGATGTCGGATTTTCAAAAATATGATTAGAACATCGGATCGTAGAAACACATTACAATGTATACCACAGCTGTGAAGGGGAACGATTTGGCTCCAGATAAGATTGAATAAGCTTTTCTAAAAAAATATGTGGAAACCCTAACGAAAGAGGCTTTAACATGGTATTCACTTTTACTTGCATAGTCAATTAATTCTTTTGAAATATTTGTAGATTCTTTTATCAAAGCTCATGCTGGAGCAAAGAAAGTCCAAGCTCAAAAATTAGACATTTTCATAATCGCTCAAGGAGAGCTAGAGTTACTTCGACTGCTCGTGATTAGGTTCCAAAATGAGAGATTAATATTACCGGCAGTACCAGATGAATGGGCAACTGAATCATTTACCAAGGCCCTTAATCCTTTAAGCTCTGATGCACACAGAAGTTGGAGGAAGGCTTGTTGGAATTTTGAGAAACCATATGGTCCATAACCGCTATGAATCTAAAATTAAAATTGAAGATGATCAGTTAGGTTTCCCAGTGTCTTTCAAAGTTCGAAATCGTGATCGGAAACTAGAGAGGTCCAAAATTGACCTCGATGCAGACTAGAGGCCATCTAGAAGCCATATTCAACCGTGTGTCTAACGAAAGGTCGGATTCACATTCAAGGCAATGATGTGTAGTTAGAGGTTATCAGCCCCTGGAAAGAATTGGACCAGATAGAAGGACTGATCGTGGGTGAAGTAGCAGAACTTTGCAAGAAAAAGAGCCGTTGGGGTCCCGGGATTCAAGTTATCCCTGGTTGTTCGATTACAATTTCAACATTAGTTTGGTGGAGTTAGTCTCTGCTGTGAGGAACATAAAAGAAGCAAGATTCTCGAAACCAATTCGGCCAAACCTCAGTTAAAGAGATCCTAGTTTGTGGTGTGAGTTCCATGGTACACATGTGTTTAACTAAAAAATAATTTTTGTGGTCAAAGAAAATAAAAGAATAATTCGGGTTTCTAATAACCAATTTTACTTTAATTTTCCATATATAAAAAAATTGAAAATAATGGAAAGCAATATTGAGAGAACGAGGGAAAAGAAATCTTATTGATTATTGCAGCTTTCTTCCATAGGAAAGAATATGATTTTTTAGTAGCAGAGAGTAGTAAAGTATAAGCAATTGATAGTATAGCTTTGTAAATTTCTTGATGGGACTACAAGATAAGGTAATGGGATTTATGAAAGAGTACAATTTATAACTGTTTCACCCTACTTAATTCCTGCTCATTACTAATATTTATTATATTGATTACCGTTACATGGGTGATTCGTAACGGTTATGGTAGTAACAACCAATCGCGCATAATCAGGGATTATGCTGAATTTTTCCCATATTCGTGGCTATTAATGAACCTTCCATTTTCATGGCCTTTAATTATCCATTCCGTACCTATTTCCTCTTTTTTAGCTGTATGGTACGGTATCTTTGTAGACGATCCCATGGGTGTTTGACTCATGCCTTCTCTAATATTCATTCTTCTTTATTGTTTTAACTCTTATGCCTTAGCATATCATTAGTCCACATTGCCAGTCTATTTTTCTACCAATACAGATAGTCTCCTACTTTCTGAATATTTTCAACTGAATATTTGAGAAGTGGAGAGTTTATTTATGGAAGGAATGTCTTTCCACCTCTTTCCGATATCATTATAATTTGCTTCAGAAGCGAATAGATGTATGTCTCTTCCATTTAATGCTTGAGACACGTGTCTTATTGTGATTGGCTCTGCAGTTTGCAACAACTTTTTAGGGTTTCTACGGCTGTGTGAATTCGACGTGAAGGTTCCATGATGGCGGTCCATGATGAATTTTTTTCCTTATAAGTAACGCATCATGCGCCAGCCAAAACTTCTTCTACTCTTTTTCGTTTTATTGAATCTTCTTTGCAACTCTCTCTTTCTCTTTGTGCTTCTATTTTTACTTAACAACGGCTTCCTAATCTTCACGCCCTTCTTCATCCTCCGATCCTCGTTGCGCTATTATAGTGGATGAACTCCCTTCTACTATGGCTCCGATTAGAAATAGTAGCAGAGGTGGTAGGTTTTGTGGACTAGGTTCCATATCGAGTCGGAGCACTTCTTCTTCTAAGAAGAATTCTTCAAAACCTTCTTCTTCCTCTAAAGGTAAATCGACAACCACTCCTAGATATTCTTCCAAAGCCAAGGATAGAAATGAACCACTGCTTGAACCTTTAGTTTCAGAGATTGTTCCCCAGGAATATTCTTTTATTTCTGATTGTTAGGCGTGGAATAAAGAAGTTTCCTCCATAGCTGCACTTAACCCTGTTGACCGCTATCCTTCCATCATTAAGTATAGTCTTCTTCCTCTCATACGTAGAGAATTCTATTGAAAACCTGATTTTCCAATCATAGCCCCTAGCATTGATAATCGAATAACCACCTACCGCTATTTTGATGATAACCACATACCACTATTTTGATGTTTGCCTTGAGTAGATAGGCCTGATAATGTGGAGGGCGGTAGCATGCCTTCGTTACTTATCAGGCTTAGTTTCTGCCCATTTTACTTTTCAACATCTCCTCTATCTGTATTTCCCAAAACTCTTTCGCGCGGGTGTTTTCACACTCGACGCCGGAAGTAAGCACGTCTTGGTTGATCCTGAAGATGATCGTGACCGAGGCTAGTATGCTTGGTTCGTTGTTGGCCCAACTCATACTTTGGTAGGAGAAGAGAATATACCTTTTCCCGAAAAGTGAAATTTTGCACGTCAGTATTTTCCTTTATTTTTTCATTCTACCATTTTATCATTCTTAGAACACTAACCTTCTCACTCGTATTTTCTTCTTTTCCAGCAATTATGGAAGTTTTTAGTGAGCTTCCTTACTTTCATGATTAGGTAGAAGAGATGTTATCTACTGATCCTATAGAGCAAAGAACTTGGAAATTTCTTTAACAAAAATTTGGGTGGAAATTCAAAACCTACGGTATGTTACTTTATTTTACTGTGAATGTTTTATGCTTATTTTGACATTCTTTTTGATTTTCAGGATTTGCAACTTGGGGAGTTTGTCCCTCTCCCACTCTCGCAGTTAGACTTGATGTTAACACTACTCAGAAGTGGATTTTGAATGTGTCCTCTTCGAAGAGGAAGGATAAAGAACCCCTTGCCTCTATTGAATAGGAATAAGAAGAAGAAGGCTCCTTAGTGAAGAGGCCTCGAGTTAGAGGCAATTCGCTTTGGATGATAAATCCAACGTCCCTCAAAGTTAGCCTTCAGACTGCATGCCTTTTCACTTGGTTGATGAGTCTAAAGATATCCCTCTAGAAATTCGGAGGAAGAAGATGTTGAGCCTGCTTTGAACCCTTCTTCAAACCCTGTTGAAAGACTTGTTGCTCAAGGATTTGAGGGTGAAGAGGAAGAATTTGCCAATACTCTTCCTATGAGTCCTATTGCTCCTACTGCTTCTCTCGTGGCTGTCCCTGAAGATGAAGCTGGTCCTTCCACCGGAGGAGGTATGAAACAAGTTATGATTGAAGTCCCCGAGGGTATCAAGTTGCTGAAGTCTCTAATTGGCCCCCTTGAGAGGAAACAACTTAACTCCCACTCCTCCATTACTTTGATGAACGATGTGATTCACATAGCTCTCAAGGTATGTGTTTTCTCTCTTACTTCTTTAATTTATTCCTTCTTTTGTTTTATAATACCTTTCCCCACTTCTTTTTACATATCAACTTAACAGGTATGGAGCTGATGAGGAGATTGGCTTGGACTGAGCAGCAAGTTGCGGAGTTAGGCACAGAAGCTGACAACTGGAAAGAGTAATTTGAGAGCCTCCAACTAGAGAAGGATATCTTGCCCAGAGACAAAGAGACTTTGGAGCATCAGCTAATCAATTAGAAAAGGAAAAAGCAAGGATGAAGGCTGCTTTTGCGGAGCAACATTCAAGGGCTACTGAGGAGATTCGAAGTTTGAAAGAACTTCTGAATCAAAAATTTGTGTAGGCGGGTGATCTGGTCCAAGCATTGACCCAAGCTCAAGAAGATCTTCATGCCTCCTCCAAAAGAGTTAAATTCCATGAAACTACATTGGAACATTTGGAGGTTTCATATGATGCTACTGAAGCTGAAAAAGAAGAGTTGGGGGCTTAAATTGAACAACTAGAGAAAGGCAACGAGGCTCTCGAGGACAAACTAACTCTAGAAGTGAGTTGGGCCTTCCTGAACACTCGTCTTGAATCTTTGACTGAGGCTAGCCAAGAAGGCTTTGAACTCAAAGCTGAGATTACCAGGGCTAAAGAAGCAATTGAGGCTACTCAGCAATGTCAAAGTTTTTCTACTCCCGAGGATGAATGCTCCAAGGGTGATTTAAGCAAAGACGGTTCGGAGGCTGATCCTGTTGATCCTCAACTTTCGTCTTCAAGTCCCCCAGTTGATCCTTCCGCTCATTCCCAAGATGCTCCTAATTTTTGTTTTTCGACAGTTTCTTAGATGTTCTTGGATATTGTATTTTTTGTTTTTTTGGAAACTTTTATCAACATCAAATTTGACTTTCAGCAAGTTTTATATATTCTTTTGCTCTTTAATTTTCAAGCCTTTTTCCGCATTATCTAAGTAGAATGAATGCTTTAATATGTTGTGACTAAATAAACAGGGTGTTTCTAATAAAAGAGGGCCTTTTTATGCAATCGACACTGATGAAGATGACGTCTCATCTTCATGTTGGTGTAAAAATATGAAATATGAGGTAATTTATGAAAAAGTTTTGTTTGAACTTTCAAAGCGAATATTCATAAACAATATTTTCATAACTGCTTTCTGTTAGCAGGTTTACAAGTATGGGCATATTTATCCTGTGACTATTTTTGTAGTCTTAATTTAATAGCTCTTGTCACGACCCAAACTCCTCCACTTGGTCGTAATGGAACCTAATTTCTAAAACTAGGTAAGCGGATCACTTATCATTATTTAAAACAATAAAGGTAAAATATAACGAAACAGATTTTAACAGAATACAAGCCGAAGTGGCAATACTCAACAAAACTCCCCAGAACTAAGTGGTATAGAGTCACGAGCTCAAGATGAATACATAAGAATATCACAAATACACCATACTGTTCGGATAACAAAATGACAGTATAAATAAAAAGGAAAGGACTTCAAAGGATTGCGATGGTCAATGTAGCTACATTGAATCCTCACTATCCGTTAAGCTCTCACTGCCTAGATCCACTACCTCCAACACCTAGATCTGCACAAAAATATATAAAAGTGTAGTGTGAGTACACCACGATCGGTACACAGTAAGTATCTAGACTAACCTCGGTGAAGTAGTGACATGATTCAAGTCATGTGATACTCACTAGTCAAAATAACCTGTGCAATAAATCAAAAGGCTGGCAACAAATATGATAACAGAAACAATAACAATAATATCATCAGAACAAGTGATAACAGTTAAAAATAAAGAAAAGAACTCAACTTCAACAACAAGTCATTAAAATAGAAATTCATACTAATGATACCTCACACCCACATTGTCAGCCTCATTTGCACGACAACGACCTCGTGCCAAAGTACCAATCATACTCGCAAAGCAAAGACTTCGTGCAAATATTACTCATGCTCGCAAGGCAAAGACCTCGTGCAAACATTACTCACACTCACACGGCAAAGACCTCATGCTAATATCAAACACACTCTCACGGAATAAACCTCGTGCCCACATGGCCCAGACCTTGTGCCACAATACCAATCACACTCGCACGACAAAAACCTCATGCCAATACCCAAACAATTAGCTGAACGTGTCCACATGTGCCACAAAATCACAAACAATAATGCCAAATATATCATCACAAATATGAGTTCATAATATATCAACAAGTGCAAAAGGACAAGTGAAAATAGTAAAGTGTGGATGGGTAATTTAACAATTAAAGCATTTCTAGAGCTAAAAACAAGTATAGTGATCATGCTCACATAGCCACAAAGTGATTAAGCATGGTTCAAATGCAATACATCCTCAAATTAAGGCATATTAATAGCCTAAGGTCCATTGTGGTCACAAACCACACATAGCATGTACACGCTCGGCACCTCGTGTACACGTCGTATTCCACATAACACAATTAAGCAATTATAGCCAAGTCCTAAGGGGTTTTTCCCACACAAGGTTAGGTAAGATACTTACATTTAACAAGCCAAATCAGTACTCTAAAAATCCCTTCCCACGTGAATCAACCTCCGGATAGCTCGAATCCCAATCCAAATCGTGAAAATCCCCTCCAAAATCACCCAAATCTGAGCTCTATATCTCAAAATGTGATAAAATAACCAAAACCCTCTAAATGAAATATTTAAGTCTCTGCCCAGGCATATGCATCGTGATCGCGGGACCCACATCGCGATTGCGAAGGCCAATATTCACCAGCCCAGAAAATAGCTTCGTGTTCGTGCTCACACCATCGCGAACGCGATGAAGACCACATCACACCCTACGTGAACACGGCCTGGACCTTGCAAACACGTAGGCCAACTCCCTCCCAGCTTTTAGCTGCTTTGCGAACGCAGAGCCCCCACCGTGAGCGCATAGAAGGGCTACATCCCAGCCCACTCCAACCTTCCGCGAATAAGACTTCCTTGTCGCGATCACAAGGAAGGAAACCATACATCAGCCAGCAGTAGTCCAAAACATGGTGAAATGGTCTGAAGCCCATCCAAAACACACCTGAGACCCCCCGGAACCCTGTCTAATCACACCAACCAATCCTAATACATAACATGAGCCCGATATCAATAAGGTCAACTCTCGGTCGAACCTATGAACCTTCCAAACCTTCAATTTCCGAACTTTTGCCAATTTAAAACAAAACAACCAAGGAACCTCCAAATCCAAATGTAGACATATGCCTAAGTCCAAAATCACCATATGAAGCGATTGGAATCATCAAAATACCATTTCGGAGTTGTCTACACAAAAGTCAAACTCCGGTCAACTCTTACAAGTTAAGGACCCTACCTTGGGACTAAGTGTCCCAATTCAATCCAAAATTTCCCTGAAACCAAATCATCCACCCCGGCAAGTCATGTAACCATAATTACACATACGTAAAGCATCAAACATAGGAAACGAGGATAAAATACTATAAATGACCGGGTGGGTCATTACATTCTCCCTCTCTTAAAAAATGTATGTCCTCGAATGAGTCTAGAATCCTACATGGTGTCTCAAAAAGGTGAGAATATTTGCTCCAAATCTTCTACTCGGTTTCCCAAGTAGCCTCCACAACCGGCTGACCTCTCCAATAAACCTTCACCAATGCTATGTTCTTCGACCTCAACTTTCGAACCTGCCGGTCCAAAATGGCTATCGGCTCCACATGATAAGTCTCTCAAGAACCTCAAAAGGAACAATATACCTAGAGCTCAACTTGCCCTTCCTTCTGAACCTCATCACACCCTTCATGGGAGAAACTATGAGTAGAACCTTCTCACCCACCATATATGCCACATAACTAACCTTCCTGTCAGCATAACCCTTCTGCCTGGACTGCACTATATGAAGCCGCTCCTGAATCAACTTCACCTTCTCTAAAGCATCACAGACCAAATCAATGCCCAAAAACCTAGCCTCCCCAGGCTCAAACAAACCAATTGGAGAACGACATCGCCTCCCATATAAGGCCTCTTACGGAGCCATGTAGATGCTCGACTAATAGCTATTGTTGTAGGCAAACTCTACTAATGGTAGAAAATCATCCCATGAACCCTGACATCAATGACACATGCGCGTAACATGTCCTCTAATATCTGAATAGTACGCTCGGACTGCCCGTCTGTCTGGGGATGAAATGCAATACTCAGCTTGACCTGTGTACACAACTCACGCTGCACTGCTCTCCAAAAATGCAATATAAACTCTGTACCTCGATCCGAGATAATAGACAAGGGAACACCACGAAGGTGAACAATATCACGAAGATAAATCCAAGCTAGCTGCTCTGAAGAGTAGGTAGTCATGACTGGAATAAAGTTTACAAACTTGGTCAGTTTGTCCACATTGACCCACACTGCATCAAATCACCTCAAGGTTCATGGAAGTCCAACTACAAAATCCATAGTGATAAGCTCCCACTTCCACTCCAGAATATCAAGCCTCTGAAGTAAACTACCCTGTCTCTAATGCTGGTAATTCACCTGCTGACAGTTCAAACACCGAGCAACATACTCCATAATATATTTCTTTATTCTTCTCCACCAGTAGTACTGCTTCAAATCATGGTACATCTTTGCGGCCCGGACAAATTGAATACCGCAAACTATGGGCCTCCTCAAGATTCAGCTCTAGCAACCCATCCACATTCGGAATATAGATCCGACCCTGCAATCTCAATACCCCCATCATCTCCAATAGTCATCTCCCTAGCATCACCGTGCTACACCGTGTCCTTTAGGACAAGAAAGTGGGGATCATCATGATGACGTGCCTTGATGAGCTCAAATAAGGACAACCGTGATACAACATAATCAAGAACCCTACTAGGTTCCAAAATATCCAACCTCACAAACTTGTTGGCCAAAGCCTGAACATCCAAAGCTAACAGTCTCTCCCTAGCTGGGATAAAAGAAAGACTACCCATGCTCTCAGCCTTCCTACTCAATGGGTCAGCCACCACATTGGCCTTCCCGGGATGATAAAGAAAGGTGATATCGTAGTCCTTTAGTAGCTCTAACCACCTTTGCTGCCTCAAATTCTTACCGTTTTGCTTGAATAAGTGCTGAAGAATCCTGTGATTCGTGAACACCTCACAAGATACACCGTAAAGATAGTGCTTCCAAATCTTAAGCACGTGCACAATGGCTGCCAACTCCAAATCGTGCGCTGGGTAGTTCTTCTCATGGGGCTTCAACTGACGCAAAGCATAAGCAATAACTCTACCCTCATGCATCAGCACACACCCAATGACAATCCATAAAGCATCAAATAAACTGAATAAGAACCCGATGCTGAAGGCAAAACTAGAACTGGAACTATAGTCAAGGCAATTTTGAGCTTCCGAAAGCTCTCCTCACACTCGACAGACCACCTGAATGGGGCACCCTTTTGCGTCAATCTAGTCAATTGGGTTGCTATTGATGAAAACCCCTCCACACCCATGCAAACTTTAGTTCTCATTAGCAGTAGACGGTCTAGGCCAACTCTGAACTGCCTCAATCTTCTTCGAATCCACCTTGATCCCCTTATTGATACCATGTGGCCCAAGAATGCCACCGAGTCTAACCAAAACTCACACTTCGAGAATTTAGAATATAGCTTATTCTCCCTCAAAGTCTGATCCTCAAATGAAACTCATGGTCCTCTCGGCTGCGAGAATACACCAATATATCATCAATAAATACTATGACAAAAGAGTCCAAATATGGCTAAAATACGATGTTCATCAAGTGCATGAAGGTTGCAGGGGCATTGGTCTGCCCAAAAAACATCACCAAAATTTCATAATGACCATAGCGGGTCCTAAAAGCCTTCTTCGAAATGTCTGAAGCCCGGATCTTCAACTGATGGTACCCCGATCTCAAATCAATCTTCGAGAATACCCTAACACCCTAAAGCTGATCAAATAAATCATCACTACATGGTAGCGGGTACTTGTTCTTGATAGTAAACTTGTTCAGCTGCTTGTAGTCAATGCACATCCTTATGGAACCGTCTTTATTCTTCACAAATAGAACTGGAGCACCCCAAGGTGAAACACTTGGCCTGACGAAACCCTTACCAAGCAACTTCTGAAGTTGTTCCTTTAATTCTTTCAACTCCATTGGTTCCAAGCGATATGGTGGGATAGATATGGGGTAAGTGCCCGACACCAAGTCAATACTAAAATCAATGTCCCTATTGGGTGGCATGCCCGGTAGGTTTGCTTGAAACACATCTTGAAACTCACTCACTACTGGAACTGACTCAACGGTAGGAGTATCAACACTAACATCCCTCATAAAGGCTAACTATGCCAAGCACCCCTTCTCAACCATCCGTTGTTTCTTCAAAAAGGACACTACCCTACTAGGAACATAGACCAATGAACCACTCCACTCCAACCTCGACAATCCCGGTATAGCCAACGTCATGATCTTAGTGTGAATCAAGAATATCGTGATATGGTGACAACCAATCTATGCGCAAAATCACATCAAAATCTACCATATTAAGTAAAAGAAGATCAACCCTTGTCATATAGCCTCCAATAGTGAACAAACAAGAGAGATAGATATGGTCTACCATAATAGAATCCCTAATGGGTGTAGACACATAAATAGTGTTGACGGCCAATTTTGACCCTCCCATTTTAAATTTATTTATTTATACTTAATAATTTACAACAAATATTTTAAATGTGTTTTCGAGTAAAAAAAAAAAAAGAAGTCCACTAGAAAATATACCATAGGTGAAAAAGTTTGGAACAAAAATGCTCTCTTCTCTCTCATGAAAAAACCCTAAACTTGATGCCTAAACCTAGTTTTCATGGCTTCTCTGGCCACTGGCCAGCCTCCTTCTGAGGCTGGTCTATCGTCTTCCCCCTCCCTATAGCCCCAAACAACAGCTACAAACCCTAATCCAGTCCAAACTTATGCATATCTATTACAGCCTACTTCATTAAATGCGCCCATGCAATTGCAATCTAGCATAGCCCTAAAACCTATTGAATACCTTCATGGTGAGCCCATTGTACGTTAGAAGAAGCAGGAAGTTCGTCAATCCATCGCACAACAAGGATTAAACATAGCAGTATTGGGAAAATTCTCGTATGGTAAGCCTGGGATTCAAGACTTACGTAAAACTATTCCAATTCAATGTGAACTTAAAGGGCAGTGCTCAGTTGGATTGATAGAAGATAGCCATGTATTAATTAAACTTTCATTAATGGAGGATTATATTCATCTTTTATATAAGCTGCTTTTTATTTGAAAATACAAAATGAGATGTGGCAGATGCGTTGTACTAAGTGGAATCCATGGTGGAAACCTAGTGAGGAAACTCTTGTCGCCATTACTTGGATTTCCTTTCATGATTTACCACCTAACCTTTTCGGCAAGGAGTTTGTGTTCTCTCTAGCTAGGGAAGTAGGAAGGCCACTTCATGTGGACTTGGCTACTCAAAATGGAACTCGACCAAGTTGTGCTAATGTGAAGGTTGAGGTGAATTTGTTGTCAAATATTCCTCAAAGGATCAAAATTGAAGAGGAGGAGGATGAGTCTGGACCCGAGAAGTTTAAATGGATCAAAATTAGGTATGATTATATGCTTAAGTATTGTAAGTCATGCAAGAAACAAGGTCACAAAGAAGAAGAGTGCTGGGTTATTAATCCAGAGTTGAGGCAGTTTGAGGATCAAGGCAATGATAAGAAGAATGAGCAAGAAGTAATTGGCACAGCTGCTGCTTCTACAAAGGTATTAACTAGTGGTAAAGTTGTAGGGAAACTTATTGCTAATCCATCCACGCACGAGTGGATGAAAGAAAGGAAAAATAAATACCAACATGATAAGAGGGGTTATATCATTGACAACACAAAGGAGAAGGAACCTAACAATGGCAAGGGAAAGGCTAAGGTTGAGGCAGTAACTACAAAGAACAAATTTAATGCATTGGAGCTTGAGGAAATTGCTCCACCAACGTTGAGGATCACTGATGGCAAAGGAGATAATAGTAGTAATGAACAACACAAGAAGCAACAAGGAGATAAATATAAGAAGGATCAGGAGAAGGAGCAATAACAAGGAAAATTCCAGTTCTCCTAAAGGGTCTAGGAATATTTCAGCGGCTAAGGGAGGAAATTCTAATCCTAATGATTCAAGGATTAGGGTTGAGGACCATGGTAAGGACAATCAGGAGGGTACCTTAAGTCCTAAACCTACTGGGACTGGGATTGAGATGGCAGCTTGGCGTGTCAAGAAGGAAGCAGTTGAGGCAGCTAATAAGGAAAATAATGTGAAGCCTAGTCAAACAGGGACTCAATCACCAGGTGTGAAAGGTAATCAAGAATTAGCTAAGGCTAGTTATCCTAGTTCTATTGAGGCAGGGATTGATAAGAGGATGAACAAAGAGTCTATAATTTAGTGGGTGCATAGAAGGTTTGGTACTAGCAAGGAGGATTTAAGGGAGCTCAATGTGACAATCAATCAATCATGCCATGAGGTACCTTCACAAACCTACGAGAATTCGGGACAATTGGAGGAGCATAATAAAGTAAATTCTGGGAAAACTTTATGGAGTGATGAAGCTGATGAAATGGAAGCTCAGATAGGGTCAACAAATGCAACAGGAGACATGGAGGATAAAGGAAATAATCAGACACAAAAAACAGGTAGTTTGGCTCTAACTACAGTAAACCCTAGAAATTCAAGAACTAGGGTTGATGATCAATCGAGTTCTAAGGTCAAGGAAGCAGTTCCACCAGTTGGAGATGATAGAGGGACATCAAAAGAAGCAGGAAATCATAGGAGATCAGCTACTGCACCATTAGCCAAGAAACAGGCTAATGGAACAGTAAACCCTAGAAATTCTAGGGAGATTTGGGCCACTGTTGATGGGGTTCCAGTGTATGATTTAAGGAGGGACCAAGTTGGGGATGTTAATATGGAGGTATTGAAGGATACAATAGGGTCAGACCATCAAACAGTCGATAAGAAGGGGGGTGATCTCAATGGAACAGTGTTTTCTGGGAATTCTGCTATAGTGAACCCTAGTTTGGGTTCTATCTATGATCTTCAATTCAAAGTGATACAGGAGAATTAGGGGAGGATGGAGAGCAATGCTGATATATTGAAGGAGGCCAAAAGAAAGGCACATGATCAGATTGAGCAAGCCATAGTACCGAGTGACTCAGATGCAATTGAGACAGTGCCTATAGCATGAGCTTCTGGAACTGGATCACCAATGCAGATACAAACCAATGTACCTTTGAAGTCTGCAAATCAAATATTACATGATATAATCACTTACAAGGAGCTGCCTGTGGACATTCAGAATGCTATGGTAGATCAACAACAACAATATGAAGATGAAGGTGATGATGAATCCATTGCTGGGAACTTTAAAGATGTAGCAAGAGAAGGGGATTTGTCACCTAGAGTTTCAGGTAAAAGTGGAAAGAAAGGAAAAAAGAAAATACAAGCCAAGGAGCCACAACCACCTACTAGAATTTTGCCCAAGAGGGCAGCCTCGACAACAAGATGATGATTAAAACTCTAATATGGAACATAAGGTCGGTTAAGACTCAGCTTGCCTTTCAGAGGGTTATAAATATACAAAGGGAACATGGCTTATTCATTGTTGCACTAATGGAGCCATTTCAAAAGACAAGATATATTCAGAGGTATAGAAGGAGGCTAGAAATGGAAGCTACAATTTCAAATATGAATGGGAAGATATGGTTATTTTTTGATGTTGTGGTGGAATGGGATTTGTTGATGGATACTGAATAGCAGCTGACTATCAGGATATATCATCAGGATATAGGAAAGCACATTATGATGACTTTTGTGTATGCAAAATGTTCATCATTGGAAAGGTTAGAGTTGTGGGACAATATATATTATCTAGCTAGTGATATGAAATTGCATTGGTTGGTTGGAGGGGATTTTAATGTGATTCTTGATGAGGAAGAGAAGATAGGAGGACTGCCTGTGTATCCTCCAGAATATGAAGATTTTGCTTTTAGTATAAATTCTTGTGAACTGTTTGATCTTGGGTATAAGGGCAGTCCTTTCACTTGGTGGAATGGAAGGCCTAATGAAGAATGCATCTTCAAAAGGTTGGATAGAATACTTGTGAACTTGCCTTTCCAAAACCTATTCCTTCATATAGAGGTGGAGAATCTCTGTTACACCCCATGTTTTCATCCGTGGAAGTACGCCATAAATAAATTGATATAAGCTCGGAAATGAGATATTACATTCCGCATTTTCGTACGTTAAAATTTCATCGTAAGGTAATCGACGTAAGCTTTGGACAAGATTATTTTGAGGTTATAAGTATTACGCTATTTCAAACAAGTGATAAGTAAATTTGTGAAGGTGAGAGGGTAGCAAATCAAAGAAAATGAGTTTCGTTGAAGGTTGTCAATTTGGGATAAAATATGGTCCGAGCTATAACACCTGGCATTTATAGACTAGTGCCATACAAGGTACCACATGGCCATGACAGTAAGGTGTATAAAGTGTGTTAAAAGTAAGTAGTATTTTAAGTAATTTGAGATAATTCTTAATTATGTGGATAATTGATTAATTATTGGATTAGTTGGATATTAACAAACTAATTAAGATATTTGGTGGATAAGATTAAGGGGAGGGGGGGAGGGCATCACCCCTTAACGTGGAAGCCCAAATTTATGACTCTTAAGTCATATAACTAGGTGGCACATATAGAGAAAAGTTTGGCTAAGTCATCTAAAATGTGGGGCCTACATCCAAAGGTTAAATAATTCTCTAAATTCACTTTATAATCTCTACAAACTAATGAAGAAGGTTTCAGCAAATTCTCAAGAGATCATATTCTTCAATAGCAACGTGATTTGCTTCAAACATTTCATACTAAAGACTACTTAATACTATATCAACGTGGGATTTGTGATTCTAAGAAAGTACGGTACAATCTTTCTCAAGAATATCATATGAAATTTTCCCTGCTTCGATCTGCCGTTACGTGATTTGCCGTAATTGACGTGTGTTAGAGGAATTGTCAAGAGAATCAGTTCAGGTATGTTAAGGCTATCCCTTCTTTCTTTTTGGCATGATCCATACGATACAAATGAAATGAGCAAATGCACAACTTTCATAAATGACTCTATTCATAGAAACACTAGAGGTTCCTATGTTCTTGATTCCCCATATGTCTTATTATTCTATCGTCTGTTCATGGGTCTCAAAAAATACGTAAGTCGATAAAATTTATTTTATGATATTAATCAGAGGCATAATGGTCTTATGATGTTCCGAGAGATTTTATTGACGTACTTCTCATGCATTGCATTCATTTATACATGTACATTGATCCATGACCAGATGGCATTGTATATATATATATACATATATATATATATATATATATATATATATATATATATATATATATATGGGGGATATGAGAAAAGGTTATGGCGTTATATACGCACCACCACCTCATCAGCTGGTATATGTTGATGATTTGGCCACAGTGGCCGAGATGATATGATGGGATGCCCTCAGAGGCTTGACGATATTATGAACGCATATACCTAAGCATGGTATGACATTTATACACATATGCATAACATTATAAATATTAATGATTCACAGAGGTATTCGGACTTACATGTCGAGTGTTTTACTCCACGTTTCTCTCATGTCTATTATTTACTGATTTTGATTCCTTGCATACTCGGTACATTATTTGTACTGACGTCCCATTTGCTTGCGGACACTGCATTTCATGCCCGCAGGTCCCTATAAACAGGTCGAGAGTCCTCTAAGTAGGCTATCAGCTCAGCGGAAGATGTTGGTGCGCTCTATTTGCTCCGAAGTTGCTTGTTTTGTCAGTATGATTCGGACGTGTATTGTTTTGTATGGCGGAGCCCTGTCTCGACCTTTATGATAATTATGTACTCTCAAAGGCTTGTAGACAGATGTCATGTATACAGATACTTGAATGGCCTTGTCTGCCTATGTTTTAAGTATATAAAGGATCACATTGGCCTTATAGGCCCGTATGTCACAAGTATGAGTTTCAATATCAGGTTGGGTCGTTCTATGTCGGGTATTCCCTCATGTTTACTCTGGTTATCTTATGATGCCCCTTCTGGCCCACTTACTTATGATGATGTAATAAGAAAGATACGTTATGTTGGTACTCAGTTGAGTAAGGTACCGGGTGCCGGTCGCGGCCCATCGGTTTGGGTCGTGACAAAAAGTAGCATCAGAGCAGTTCTGTCCTAGGGAGTCTACAAGCCGTGTCTAGTAGAGTCTTATTTATGGGTGTGTTGTGCACCACACTTATAAGTAGGAGGCTACAAGGCATTTAGGATTGTCACTCTTTCTTCTTACTCTAGATCGTATGGTAGAGCTCAGTTGTAAGAACTCAATTTCCTAAACTCTATCGTATTCGTAATACAACTATACCTATATCCAGAAAGACGGTTGGTAAGAGATATAGCTGTGGAAGAGTTAAGTCAGAGGAACTCGATTTTTTCATCATGCTTATGATGAGTAAATGTGAAGTTTTCAGTAGAACATGTGTGTAAGCTTCTTGATAAGGAGCCTTAAGGTAAGAATATCTACCCATATGGTGAAAAGCAATGAGAGATTCAGGAGGTAGATATAAGTTTCAACAAGTAAAAGAAGCAAGGTAAAAAAGGGTATGAGGTACCCAGCTAATGAAGATTATTAGTATTTACAATTCAGGAAGAGGAATATAAGCCTTTTGAGTTACCTTCAACAATAACAGAGGTATGTACAATTGGCCACACCCATCTCATTTATGTCCTATGGGGCTAATAGAAGTAGTATAAAAGATGGCAGGATATCAGGATCTAACTGGGGTTAGGGTAACCCAAAATGGTGGATGGATTATTAGTGTTAGCTGACATTTCCGAAGGATATTGCAAATGTGCTAATAGATATCCTTGTGAGACACCCAGTGGGTGCACTCTGAAATAGTACAGCTAGATATGAGTACTACAAAGATAGGCACTGGAAGCCTTGAAGGGATAAATATTACCTTAGTGTGGCTCTCATCCTTAGTAGAGAAAGAATGTTAGGCAACTCGAAGAGCCAGTAGATGGAGTAAGGGGAGCTAAAAGCAAAAGAATGTCTTGTTCGAGTTTTTAGAATAAAGGGATAGACATAAATGTTAGCGGGAAATAAGAAGAGAGTTAATGAAGCATTATGAGTAAGATATGATACATGGATGACAACGGTAGATCAAAAAGATGACAGTATTACAAAGTCTATAGTCAAGTGAAGGAAACGAAGAGAGGTGACAGGCCTTGAGACAACAAAAAAGTATAGGCCATAAAGTCATATCCTCATTTCGAGAAATAAGTTCGTGACTCCAACGTGATTACCAAAAGGAAAAGTTAGACCCCAGAGTAATAAGAAATCAGCATGGACTGATGAAACTGATGAACAAGATAAACTAAACATGAACTAGGGACTGAGTAATAGTCGGCATCATGAGAATTTCAGAGATTGCGTCCCGACGAAAATAGAATGGACGACAGAATAATACCCTTTAAAGGTCATTTTGGAAGACACTTACCTAAAGCAAGCAATATGAGCAAAGTTAAGCTTAAGGAACTGTATGTGCCAGTTATACTAAGTGTCACCCTCGCGAGTAAGAAAATTTGTTATCCTTGGTACAGAAGGATTATCGCGAGGTGAGTAAGGATCATCGATGATGTGAAAAGATGCCAAAGATGAAGAGGTAAAACATTTATACGTAGATCATCGTAGCACTAAATGTTAGTACTCCCCTAAAGGGCAGAATATGTAGTGATGTGGAATTAAGTCAGAATTAAGTGGTTCTAGTAACTATGGAATGGTAAAGGAAGAATGCGAGAAAAATGAGAAAGGGATAAGATTGCACTTATTCAAAGCCTACAGATATGCTACGATTTCAGAACATTATGAAAAGAGGATGTCAAGGAGAGGAAGTAAGGGTTCCTGCTCGAGATGTTATTAATAGATAAGGAGCCAGTGCGAGAGATAAGTTAAGACAAAGGAAAAAACCCAAGAAAGATTACGCAGAATATTGATATGAGAATGGGCCAACGAGTAGTTAGTAGTTGATTCAGGAAGAGACTAGTTATGGCTAGACAAGAGGTTACAGACAAATCAGCAGATCGTGCAAGATAAACATAGTAAAACCTAATATAGTAAATTCAACCTTGCAGTTATGTCATTGTAATA
The DNA here is from genome assembly GCF_000390325.3 of Nicotiana tomentosiformis. Taxonomy (NCBI): domain Eukaryota; kingdom Viridiplantae; phylum Streptophyta; class Magnoliopsida; order Solanales; family Solanaceae; genus Nicotiana; species Nicotiana tomentosiformis. The sequence goes on from NC_090823.1 coordinate 64,693,953, forward strand.
CTTGAGATATATTCAGATAGGAGTTGAGGAAGTTAAAGGTACCGCATGAGTGTTACGAAAATAAAAGAGAGTCCCACTGGGAAGATAGTAAAAACTTCTGTTCATAAGCAATCGTACGAGCATATGAGTGTCGAGGTAAGTAACTAAGGATAATTATAGGTGAGTACGACATCAAAAATTCTATCGGAATACGATGTAATAAGCTCGCAGCTTTACAAGAATCAGAGGGTCCTCCCTAAGTACTACAATGAATGACTAGCTGAGGAAATAAGGAAGAAGACTTCAACATAAACATGGTAACTTCAAGGAGAAATGGTCATGTAAAACTTGTATGGACTCCAAAAGAAAGTAGCACCTATCGTGGATAATGAACGGGAAGTAAAATCAAAAGTAATATTCGAGATCATATGAGTTGCACGAAACTTTCGGCATGTGTGGGAACTAAGATAAGCTAAGTAGGCACGCAACAAGGAGGCATAAAGACTAGGAAAAGTAATAGCTTACGTTTAAAAAAAGCTGAGAAGGAACGAAAAGGAATTATTCGATCAATGATCTAGAGTTAGTTACGTTATGAACGCACTTAATATTTCGGAGTATTATACAAGCAGTATATATGTTGACAAGCATATAATTGTAAAAGACTATGGTATAAGTTAAAAGAAAGAATTGAGTCCAGGTCATAGACGAAGGATTGAATTGTTAAAAGATTGTATCATGGATATTCCATAGCGCCCATGAAAGGCTAAAGTAATAGCTAATACCAAAAGCCACAGATCGGGAGATAGCTTAAGCCTACATAAAGGCCGATCAGAAGGAAGATGAAACAAAAAAGTTACATCAACTAAGTAAATTAGGAGTCTGATTATTGGACCCAGAAAGTTATAGACATCATGATTGAGAACATTGTAGAATCACTCTTAATATCAGAGGTACAAGAGAGATAGTACAATAGCCACATTCTATAACGGCCCTACGATAAAGCCAGTTAGAAGAGTACCGGCCTTATAAGAAGTCAGCATAAAGCTCCCATCAGATTGTGTATGCACCAAAGGTGCAAGTGTTCTAATAAGAGCTTCAAATTGTGGATGTGAATTATACCTATATGGAAGGGAGGTCATGAAAGAGATAGAAGATATGATGTGAGATTTTAAGGTAAAGGTAAACAACGTACGAGATACTCAAATACAGAAGGTTGTGAACAGTTCATACTTCGGATTGAAGGCTTGAAGCGCGGGGATTTAGTATCCAGGAATGATAGCGGCATCGTCAGTGGCATATCTTCCAGCCTATGGTTTCTAGGTGCCGAGAGATCTAGTTAAGAGATCAAAGAAGAGTTGGAGACAATGTGATGTCTCGCTTGATATTCCAGAATAACATAAGAAAATTTATGGTGCAAGCAAGTTGAAGGAAGGTGGCGAATAATATAAATAGATATGTGTAGGTCGCAAGCTAAAGTATGGTAAAGCGACAAGGTTTTAGGAATACAGGAGTAAGGATAAGAAAGGGTGAGTGAGAAGGTGACGAGAATGGATAAGTCCTCAGGATTAAGCCCATGAAGACAAGAAGATATGATAGTTTCTCTAAGTTATACAAAGCTTAGTATAGCCTGAATGAACTCAAAGGAGTCTAAGACTAATAGCATTTAGAAGATATGGAATGTTGCCCTCGTAGTAGAATGAGGGTATAATTGTGATAGATAAAGGATGATGTTTGGGCCTTCGATTGAATTATGATTTGAAGAAAAAAAAGGGGGATTTCATGAGTTGTACGGGATTAGAATAACCCCCCATAGGATGAATCACATTGGGATACTATGAAATATGGTTATGGAAGCATGGTATAGCCCCCAGGTGGATCAGTCTAATCATTTCAGATGTTCCTCGATGAGACATGAGCCCTAGCGGTAGTATTACATAAGAGGTCAAGTTATCGGTATTAAGGTGAATCAACAATGGATGGATAAAAGTTATAAAGTATGAGATGAGATTAGACCATCATTCTTAAGGTGAACAGTAATGAGGAAGCATTAAAGGACTTAGATTTATACATATAGGACAAGCAACAAAAGTAACGTGGAGTTTGGTAGCAGACCTCAATAAGATAAATCGAAGTAAGAGTTATGGTATAGTATGACCTACCTAGATGCAGTAAAGTCATATGAATGGATAACTGGGTCTATGAAATAAGATATAGCAATATTCGTAAGTTCGACAAAGTATCGAGCGAAGAACTTCAGTATACCCATAGATGCCAGAGGGACATCTTATCAAGCTCTGTATATGTTTACAAAGTGAGGCCTAGAGATTGGCTAAAAGGTGGAGGGAAAAGGGAGAGAAAAGTCGCATAGGTGCACGTACAAGGTCAAAGTCGTATAGGCTGCATGATAGAAGGTAGCAACAGTTACGAGATTGGAAGGATTCGGACCACATGTCGTGGTGTGAGAAAGATGCCTAAAGGGGGAATGCTCTGGCCATTGGATTTATTCACAGAACAGTTGCCTAGATGGCAAGAAGAGTACTAAAGTATTTGGAAGACATAGGTTATAAGAATGATAAGTGCATCAGTCAACATTCGAGGGCGAATGTTCCAAAGGGGGGAATGATGTTACACCCCATGTTTTCGTACATGGAAGTACGCCATAAGTAAATTGATATAAGCTCGGAAATGAGATATTACATTCCGCATTTTTCTACGTTAACGTTTCATCGTAAGATAATCGACGTAAGTTCGGGACAAGATTATTTTGAGGTTATAAGTATTACGCTATTTCAAATAAGTGATAAGTAAATTTGTGAAGGTGAGAGGGTAAGCGAATCAAAGAAAATGAGTTTCGTTGAAGGTTTTCAATTTGGGATAAAATACGGTCCGAGATATAACACCCGACATTTATGGACTAGTGCCGTACAAGGTACCACATGACCATGATAGTAAGGAGTATAAAGTGTGTTAAAAGTAAGTAGTATTTTAAGTAATTTGAGATAATTCTTAATTATGTGGGTAATTGATTATTTATTGGATTAGTGGGGGATTAACAAACTAATTAAGATATTTGGTGGATAAGATTGGGGAGGGGGGGGGGCAATCATCCCTTAATGTGGAAGCCCAAATTTATGACTCTTAAGTCATATAACTAGGTGGCACATGTAGAGAAAAGTTTGGCTAAGTCATCTACAATGTGGGGCCCACATTCAAAGGTTAAATAATTCTCTAAATTCACTTTCTAATCTCTACAAAGTAATGAAGAAGGTTTCAGCAAATTCTTAAGAGATCATATTCTTCAATAGCAACGTGATTTGCTTCAAAAATTTCATACTGAAGACTACTTAATACTATATCAACGTGGGATTTGCGATTCTAAGGAAGTACGTTACAATCTTTCTCAAGAATATCAAATGGATTTTTCCCTACTTCGATCCGCCTTTACGTGATTTACCATAATTGACGTGTGTTAGAGGAATTATCAAGAGAATCAGTTCAGGTATGTTAAGGCTATCCCTTCTTTCTTTTTGGCATGATCCATACGATACAAACGAAACGAGCAAATGCACAACTTCCATAAATGACTCTATTCATAGAAATACTAAAGGTTCCTATGTTCTTGATTCCCCATATGTCTTATTATTCTATCATCTGTTCACGGGTCTTAGAAAATACGTAAGTTGATAAAGTTTATTTCATGATATTAATCAGAGGCATAATGGTCTCATGACGGTCCGAGAGATTTTATTGACGTACTTCTCATGCATTGCATTCATTTATACACGTACATTGACCCATGACCAGATAGCATTGTATACGGTCCGAGAGATTTTATTGACGTACTTCTCATGCATTGCATTCATTTATACACGTACATTGACCCATGACCAGATAGCATTGTATACGGTCCGAGAGATTTTATTGACGTACTTCTCATGCATTGCATTCATTTATACACGTACATACATGTATATGGGATATGAGAAAAGGTTACGGCATTATATACGCATCACCACCTGATCAGCTGGTATACATTGATGATTTTCTCACAGTGGTCGAGATGATATGATGGGATGCCCTCAGAGGCTTGACGATGTTATGAACGCATATACCTAAGCATGGTATGACATTTATATACATATGCATGACATTATAAATATTAATGATTCACAGAGTTATTCGGACTTACATGTCGAGTCTTTTACTCTATGTTTCTCTCATATCTATTATTTACTGATTTTTATTCCTTACATACTCGGTACATTATTTGTACTAACATCTCTTTTTCTTGGAGACGCTGTGTTTCATGCCCGCAGGTCCCGATAGACAGGTCGAGAGTCCTCCAAGTAAGCTATCAGCTCAGCGGAAGATGTTGGTGCGCTCCATTTGCTCCGGAGTTGCTTGTTTGGTTAGTATGATTTGGACGTGTATTGTTTTGAATGGCGGAGCCCTATCCCGACCTTTATGATAATTATGTACTCTTAGAGACTTGTAGACATGTCATGTATACGGATACTTGTATGGCCTTATCGGCCTATGTTTCAAGTATATAAAGGATCACATTGGCCTTATAGGCCCGTATGTCACAAGTATGAGTTTCTATATCAGGTTGGGTCATTCTATATCGGGTATTCCCTTATATTTACTCTGGTTATCTCATGATGCCCCTTTTGGCCCACTTACCTATGATGATATAATAAGAAAGATATGTTACGTTGGTACTTGGTTGAGTAAGGTACCGGGTGCCCGTCACGGCTCATCGATTTGGGTCATGACAATCTCATCAGAACTGGCTCAGATCATGCTCCACTCTTGATGAGTTATGGAGAAGAGTGAAATTTGTAAAACCATTCAAGTTCTTGAATGTCTAGACAAAACATGAAACCTTTATGGAGGTGGTTAGGCAGAATTGGATGGCTGATTTCATTGGAGATCCATTCTTGATGTTCAAGCAAAAGTTGAAGAGGGGTAAGATTGCTCTTTCTAAATGGAGTAAACTCACTTAGGGTGATATATTCAAGCAGTTGGCTATTAGAGAAGATGTGGTTAGAATTAAAGAGATGCTGTTTGAAGAAGAACCAACAGTGGAGAACAGAATAGTCCTTTAACAAGCATAAGCTGAATTGAAAAAATACTTGAGCATTGAGGAGCAGTATTGGAAGCAAAAGGCTGGTATGAATTGGTTTGCTGAAGGAGATAGAAACACAAGGTTCTTTCATAACCATGTGAATGGCAAGAGACAGAAATTACAACTCAAAAGAATTCATAATGGAGATGGTGATTGGTTGGAATCTCAAGATCTCATGGCTAATGTTGCAATAGATTTCTTCCAAAAACAATTCATACAAGAAGGGGATTCTACAAGTTTTGAGCTACTGAACAATGTGCCTAATATGGTAACTATAGAGCAGAATTTGGAGCTTTGCAAGTTTCCTACCATTGATGAAGTTAAGAGTGCAGTATATGCACTAAGTGGAGATAGTGCAAGTGGCCCTGATGGTTTTACTAGATTATTTTACCAGCATTGTTGGGATATTGTAGGGGAGGACATCTTCAGGTTACTGATAGAGTTCTATGGAGGTGCATCTTTGCCAAAGTCAGTAGCACACACAAATCTTGTTCTCCTGCCCGAGAAACCTCAGGTTCAAACTTTCTCAGATCTAAGGCCTATAAGTCTTAGTAACTTCATTAATAAGGTGATCTCTAGGGTATTACATGATAGATTGGAGAAGATTCTTCCTTCTTTGATCTCTGCCAATCAGTCTAGCTTTGTGAAGGGGAGGAGTATCTTTGAAAATATATTGCTCACACAAGAAATGGTCATATATATTAAACTAAGGGGGAAGCCTGCTAATGTTGTGATTAAGTTAGACATGGCCAAGGCTTACGATAGGATGTCAAGAAGTATCTACTTCATGTATTGAGGAATATGGGATTTGCTGAGCACTTCATTAACATGATTTGGAATCTATTGGCAAACAATTGGTATTCCGTACTTATAAATGGGCAAGCATCTGGATTTTTTAAGTCTACAAGAGGGGTGAAGCAGGGGGATCCTTTGTCTCCAGCCTTCTTTATTCTTTCTGCTGAGGTTCTGTTTAGATCATTGAACAAGTTATTTGAAGACAAGAAGTTTAGAGGATTTGGTGTGCCAAAATGGTCTGATACTTTGAATCATTTGGCATATGCTGATGATACAATCATATTTTCCTCTGCTAATCCATATTCATTGAGCAAAGTGGTTGAAGTTCTTACACTGTATGAGCAAGCATCTAGACAGCTGATCAACAAGTCAAAAAGCTCATATTTCATGCATGCTAATGTGGAAGGAGAGTTGTTTCATAATGTTGGTGCCATAACTGGATTTCAGAGAGGCAGCTACCCTTTCACTTATATAGGGTGTCCAATCTTTTATACAAGGAGGAGGAAAGATTATTACAATGATCTCATTAAAAAGGTGGAGGCAAAGCTACATTATTGGAAAGGAAAATTACTGTCCTTTAGAGGTAAAGCTACACTTATTACTAGTGTGTTGCAAAGCTTACCAACTCACATCCTTTCAGTGTTGGATTCTCCTGATAATGTGCTTGTACATTTGCACAAGATGTTTGCTAGATTCTTTTGGAGTACTAAGGAAGAAGGTAGAAGCAAGCACTAGACCAAGTGGCTCAATTTATGTCTTCCAAAGGAAGAAGGAGGATTAGGGTTCAGATCTTTATTTGATGTATCCAAAGCCTTGTTTGCAAAGTTGTGGTGGAGGTTTAGGACATCAAAATCCTTGTGGTTAAACTTTATGTGGAACAAATATTGCAAAAAGGAAATGCCAACTATGGTTCAATTTAGACAAGGATCACATGTGTGGAGGAAAATGCTAGAGGCTAGAGAAGGGGTTGAACATGAAATTTTGTGGGAAATGAATAGGGGCTCTACAAACATTTGGCATGAGAATTGGACTGGTCTTGGAGCATTATATCATGTACTACCACCAGAGTTCAATATCAATGAAGAGTTACAGGACGGGAAGAATTAAGAGATGAAGATGGATGGAATGAACAAATGTTGGAGGAGGATTTTCCAGAAAATATTGCTGATCATATAAGGCAAGAGGTATATTTTGATAATACTGATGAATTCTGGGACACACCTAAATGGATGCCAACATCTTTAGGCAAGTTTACAGTAGGTAGTGCTTAGCAAATATTGAGGCATAGGGCTCATCCAAATCAAGAATATAAGCTGCTATGGACAATTGGGTTGCCATTTAAGATCTCTTTCTTCCTATGGAGGCTTTGGAGAGGGAATGTGCCAACAGATGATATATGGAGGAGAGCTGGCCAATTAGTCGTTTCCTATGGAGGCAAGTGTTGGTGTTGCTTACCACCACAAGAAGAAACTTTCCAACATATTTTCCTTATAAGTGATGTTGCTAGTAGGGTATGGAAAGTCTTCTTGCAAGCTGCAGGATTGGTGATTAATCTAGTAAAAGTACATCAGGTAATTAGAGCATGGTGAAGTGCAAAATATTGTACTAAGCTCAAGCCTTTATTTCAAGTAGTTCCAGCCATTATTACGTGGGAGATTTGGAAGAGGAGGAATTCAATAAAGCATGGAGGAGGTGCAGTATCATTTCATAGGGTTGTACATGAGGTGAACACAACTCTATACTTTCTAGCTAGAGTTAGATATCCTTGGTTGTCTAATATCCCCCTACTATGGCCAGAAATGGTCAGGTACTCTGAAGGTTACAAGCCTTATGTTATTACCAAAAGAATTACGTGGCAGCTACCTTATGAGAGGATGTATAAGTGCAACACTGATGGTGCTTATAGAGGGAATCCTCGGCCAAGTTCTAATGGTTTCTCTGTGAGGAATGGTACTAGAGATGTGGTATTTTCAATGGCAGAAGAAATAGGGATCTCAACTAATATAGTAGCTGAGGCAAGGGCAATAGTGGAAGGACTATTATACTGTGTTCAAAGGCAGCTTCATCCATTCATTATTGAGACAAATTCCTTGGTGATGAAGAAAATTATTGAAGGTAAATGGGACATACCTTGGAACATTGGGAAGGAAGTGAAGAAGATTAAGGAGATAAAGGAGAATTATAATGTGATCTTTCAGCATGTCCTAAGGGAGGGCAACACAGTAGCAGATTTTTTAGCTAACCTTGTTTTCTATTTTGCAGGTACCATTCAGTTTCACTCTTTCTCTAAAATGCCTAGTGCAGGAAGGAAACTAATCAATCTTGAAAAATCACAAATACCTAATTTGAGGGTGAGAGGCTAAAAGGAAAGCGCCTGACCGATGAGAAGACCTCAACTGAAATTGCCTGGCCTTGTGTTGTTTGATGTTGCTATATTCTGTATAATGTTAGGGTGTTTCTCAGTGGTATTAGCATGTTTTCATGCTTATTCCGGGGACATTCTAATGTTATATGGATTAGTTAATGCAAGGCAAGTGGTGTTCTATCACATAAAATCACATGGCATAACACTGATGAACAGTAGGTCTGTGCTTTGCACAGCCATATGCAGAATCATAATGTTGGATGCACTGTGCACTCCAATTTTACAGATTACTCTGAAGGATCAAAGCTGGGATCCAATGGTATCAGAAGGTATCTCATTACACTTATGATTGCTTGGTTCAGAGTTTCACATGAAGCTGCTACTGCAATTTGTTCTGTGCATAAATGCTTGCACACATTACACAATGCAATACAGTTTCACAACTCATCACATCATCTGTTGCTCCTTCTGTTATATAATGTATTGAGTTATCATTTTTCAGTGGTATTAGTGTGTTCACACACTCATTCTGGAGATGATAATTCAGTATACATGTTATGCTTGTTTAGTGAGTAGATGAGTTATCAGATGCTTTGGGAAAATTCAGTATACTGCCTTGATTTGAACTGGAAAACTATATGGAGTTGTTCATTCTGGAGCAACACTAATGGTTGGAAGATTTTACTTGCTTCAATTCAGTGGTGTAAATGTTTTGAATTCATGCTAGCCTTGTCCATTTCTAATGGAATGCATACCCTGGCGCCTGGTGAGAGCTTGATAAGTGCTACTTGGTGTTTGCCCCTGGCTATTGGATTCACATACACTGACTGGAGAATGAAGCATGTAGCTTATCATGTTGTAATAGCTAGTTCCTTAGATATTAGTTATTTCATCTTTCTAGTAGCTAGTGGTTTTGTGCAATTTGTATTTAACTTTGGATATCTTGTAAGCTTTGGACCCAATTTTGGGATTTTATTTATATATTAGCCACTAGGCACCATGCCTAGTGGTATATTTGCTTAAAAATGTGTTTTCTAGTAACAAATACCTATTCTTGCAAATTAATTCAAGTGATGGTTTTGAAATTAATCGCGTAGTGTTAACTTTATGTAATTACAAATATATCTACTATTTTTAAGATTATTAAAATATTTTTTTTTACATACATTACGTAGGTTCTATAATTAATTTAATAAATTACTCTTTAATTTCTAGCTAATTAGATTATTATGTGAAAATTCAAAATCAGCGTTACCATGCAGAAAATAAAGCATTTCCATAAATAATCAATTTAAAATAATTAGTAGTATATAATAATTATTATGTTTACCACATTTATTGAAAACTATTAAATTTATTTAAATTAATTTCAAAAGGGGTTAAACGACAAAAAGGCCACAATTGTAATTCTTGAATCAAAGTTAAAATGGCCAATTTTTTAATTTAATCTTGGCACAATTGGTAGGCCCAGTCCGAAAATACACCCAACCCAAACACCCATCTCTTTCCACCATGGCAATCCAAGTAACACTATTTGCACCAATCAACGCTTGCCACGTCACCTGTCTCCCGCCCTCACATAGGAAACACAAATGATTTAAGCCATTGATCCAAACCATCAACGGCCCACGATTATTCACATTTTTCTCTTTTAATTCTAACTCGTTACCAGATATTATCTCCACCGTTGGATCACACAAATCCAACGGTTCCCAAATTTTCCCAAACAAATTTCTTTAAAAAACATAAAGCCCCGATTTATCTGGGTCGTTGATCAAATGATCAAACGGCCCATATTCCATCTTGCAAACATAACCCCCAGAGACTAACCCCTAATCCCTAACCCTAAATCATTTCCTCTCTGACCTCGCCGCCTCTCTTTCCTCTTCCTCTCTCTTTTCTCTCAACCTCACAAACCAAATCAATCACCAGACCTTGTACAAATTTGTGCAAGGTCACAAATCGATCAGAGATTCATCTCCTTTGCCTTCTGAATCCGCGAATCCCGCCGGTTTCTTCCCTATTTCATCGATCAAATTCAAACGCCTAAAATCTGGAACCCTAAGCTTAAATGTGAAACTTCAAATCCTATTATACTCCATCAAATCGGAGCATGCATGGAACTTTCTTTAGAAATTCATCATGAAATTCTATTCTCAGAGGTCAAACGCAGTGACCTCTGGGTTTTAGGGTTTGTCCGTTGGTTCAAATCCATCAACAATCGATTTTCCCTCTCAGGTAAACTCAACACTGAATTCCCCTCTGTCTTCGAGCTTTTCTCACTCGATTTGCTATCATCATCTGCCATGCGTCACTCTCCACTACTGATTTTGAATTTGTGAAGCCCTAGAGCCTTAAATGGCACTATAAAAGGGGACTTTAATACTCTCACCAAACACACACAAACACGAACACTACGACCTAACACTGATATCATCTAAGAGCAATTTTAAGTTCAAAAAGCCTAGAGTTCCTTACTGTTGTTTTCTCTTCATTTTGTGAGTACCGTCGTTGATTCGAACTTGGAGTTCTTGGGGTCTTAAACAACTGTGGGAGCCTTCGTTTGGTCTGCTACCCTCAAAAAGGTCAGCCCATCTATCATCTCTCTCTTTTGTTCATCTCCTTTGAATTCTATAAATGTGTTAGTTATCTTCAGAGAATTACAGCTGTTTATGGTGTTCGTATGGGAATGTTTATGTTCTTATGAGTTTAATATTTGTTCGTGATTATTTGTCCTACCTCTTGAGTCTTTAATTGATGATTGATAAAGTCATTAAGTGATTCTTGATGATTTTTTGTTTCTGAGTTCCAACAATCTATGTGTTTGAGCTGTAATGTGTTTTGAATGGTTGTTCATACTTACCTAAGCTTCACAACCTTTCGTTGATGATCCTGCAGTGACTTTTACTTTTATATGTTGCTTCTCTCTTAGTCTTGTGGTTGAGTTTACTATCTGATAACCATGACTGAGATGAATATGAAGGTTCCTACATTCATGCCATCTAGCTTAAATATGAAATCTAAGTGTTTTATATGTTTTTCTTCTCTATACTTGTGTCTGTTAAACTGTGAAAGCAACTTCTCAATTGTCACTATGGTATTTTTGTGATCTCATCTGGTTATTGTTGCATTTTTTGACTTAGTTTTGTTTTGAATTGAACTTTATCCTTTTTAGGAATACCAATGGCTCTACTGTACATCTTCTGTTGAGATCAAGTTATATTTCTTTCATGAAACAATCATGATCCTGTTTCCTTTTTCTTTGTTATAAGTGACTAATAATTTGTTGTTAAGTTGAACTTGGTTGTCTGTTGATTAGTTAACATCTTCCGTTGCATATTCAATTCAAAGCCTACTTGGTGTAATACCTCCCTGTCTCTAATCCTTTAAGTTATTATTGGTCTGTAAAAATCTAACATGTATTTTATCTTTAAGATTATCTTTCATTTAAAATAGGACTTAGTTACTCTGTTATAATCAAGTAATAATTTGTGAAAACAGAAGCATGACCACCTCAACTTAGATGCTAAACTAGACTTATGTTTAAGTTAAACTTGTTTCAATGCAATGTTTTCCTTTATCTGTAACTCCCTCTCATCATGACATGTTTAACTTGATATTGAATGCGCAAACCTCCCCTGTCTATATAAAGTCATAACTTCACTTGAAGTATTCATGTACTCCCTTTGTTTCAATTTATGTGAACCTATTTTCTTTTTAGTCCGTGCCAAAAAGAATGACCTTTTTTCCTATTTGGAAACAATTTACTTTTATGCAATAATTTATAGCCATACAAAATATATGTGCCTCATTTTACACCACAAGTTTAAAAGTCTTCTCTCTTTTCTTAAACTCCGTGTCCAGTCAAATGGGTTAACATAAATTGAAACGGAGAGAGTAACTAACTGAATACTGTATGTTCCTATTTGATTCCCGATTTCATGCTTTGTCCAGAACCAACCCAGTCCTTCCCCTGTTATTGATTTGAAACTAGATCCAATCCTTAAATCTTACTAGGTACTTTGTTGATATTGTCTGAGCATGATGATCTGTTAGGGGCTAATGCTGTTAAGGATATAACTTTGTTGAGCCCTTAAGGATTTCATGTTCAAATCTGTGAATTTGTAGTCATGTTGAGAGTCTAATCTGGTTCCTGATACATAGATAACTCCTGTAAAAATGTTTAGCCATGACTGTTTCATTTGAATCTTCATTAATTACCTTTAAAGTTTTAAGTAGTATTATCAACCCATGTATGTGCTAGTGATAAACCAATCAGTTTATAGTTGGTTTGCCAGAGACAGGAACATCTGTATCTGTCGTGTTGCTGCATATATGACCCTGTATAGATTGCCTTTCCTTTTGAGTATGCTCTTCTCTAGTGTTCAGACCTTTACAACATGCTTGGGATGTTTCTGCTCCTTTCTTATGTACATTCAAAAGTCAGATCCTTAATTGCACCTGATATGTATTTTGTTTGGTATCAATTGTAGATTATATGTTCTTATGTTAGGAGGGAAAGCATGTTTTGTGGTAGGTAATGCTATAAAACTTAGTTTACATTGAAAGGGCCTTATTGGCATTTAAACCTATAAGGAAAATATGTTGTTAATGTTTAAGGGTATTTGGGAGTAGAGTTTAACTCTAAGTTGGGCTGCCCTCCCCGGCACAAGCATTGCCCTGGGCCTTGAGTCCCTTGGGAACTTTGAAGTGTCGGGGGATTCAAAGGGGCATCGACCTTGAGTAGAACTTCCTCCTTAGCCCTTAATTCATTGACACAATTAGTTCTTTAGGGGTTTAATGTTCAATGACAATGAAAGGTTTTCAATGTAAATTATTTGCCGAGTATAACTACCACATTAATATAATTTCCCATAGTTTTCGAATATTGATAAATTTCTTGTTCCAGTTGTTTGTCTATATATATTTCATACATGTTTGAATATGCTAAGAATGTAAAATATATATCTAATGACCTTCTTTCTCTTTTGGGCACGTACATATTTGGGCATGCTGAGTTCCTAAGGAACTCAGGCCCAAACCAGCCATGTTGCATTTCCTGGAGGGTCCAGTCAGCTATCGCCTCATCTTTCATTTGCTCGGCCTACCTTCTTGAGGCCCAACCATCAAAGTCCAGTTTTCTTTTCCCTCACTTCCATCGTTATTAGTTATTTCTTCCTTAGCTTAGTTGACTGCTTTATTACTTTTGCCTACTGTCTTTGTCGTTTTATTATATTTCATTATCATGTATTTAACACTCATCTATTAGAACATGTACTTTACCTTTATGCTTTAATATCACCTGAAATATAGGTAAGCTTTAACTAATATAGGATTTAAAGAGAATTAGTTAGTAATTTATCTTCACTCCGCTAATTAGAATTTATTTATCTTGTTCACTCACCTATCATAAAAGATTTTTTTTGAATCCCAGAATCTAATCAAAGAAACAATAGCCCCATTTTTCAGAAAGGAAATCAGAAAGAATTGCCGGTTTATTAACAAGGAACGAAATCGGATTTTTATAAAATAGTAAAGTACTGTCACCCCAAATGAATTTTCAAAGACTGCTCCTCTCAGATTTTTAAATCAACATACATTTAGAATCACTTTCTTACAAACATCATTTAGAATCATATAAACATCTATTCCCTAAGTTAATTACTTCCATAACTTAATCTCATTATGACAAGCCTTATAAAATATGGACCACTCTCAGAACTCTTTTAACCTTCCATATCTCTTTTATAGTCTCACATCTTTCTTAAGTCTTACATCCCTTGTATATACCTTCCCTTTAATATATACAGTAAGCCATGCCCTAATAGTAATCAAGCATAGTGTAAAACAACTGATTTCTTAAATTAGTCTAAGTCCTATGGAGCTACCTAAGGTAGATTTTAAGGGGCGCCTAACACCTTCCCCTTAGAAGAACAAGAACCTTTACCCATAGTCTCACCGGTTCGCAGACCTATAAGGAACACGACTTAGCAATTAAATAGGTACCCTAGTATACCTTTAAATATTAGGTGGCGACTCTCTTTCATCAACAACAGAGAAACCACAAGTTGAATCATGTCTTGACTAGTGTAGAATAGGGTGCAATAAATATGAGTATCATAAGAATCATGAGACATATCCAAATATGAAGCAAAATAGGAGGACACATACGAGTAAGTAGAACCCGGATCAAATAAAATTGATACATCTTTATGACAAACCGGAACAATAACTGTAATAATAGCATCTGATGCAACAACCTCGGTCCTACTAGGGAAAGCATAACAATAGGCCTGACCTCCCTCTCCAGGATGTCCTATACCCACTTGTCCTCCACCCCTAGCTGGTTGTGCAGGTGGAGTAGCAATTGGAGCGAAAACCATAGCCTGAGTACCCTGCTGAGGTCCACCCCTCCGAAGTCTGGGACAATCTCTAATAAGGTGCCTAGTATCACCACACTCAAAACAACCTCTACGGGCATGGCTGCTAGAGCTGAGTCTACACCGGACGAGTAGAATAACCACTATAACAACCCCGTCCAGAAGGTGCACTGAAAGATGGCTGTCCAGTATGAGTACCCTAGGATCCTTGGCTGTCTGGAGCACTACGGGTAACCTGAAGCGTGACTGAATTGGCCGACTGACAAAACCTCTACCATGACAAATCACAGCCGAAGAGTGGGAACCACTAAATCCTCAAGAACCACGAGGCTTCTTAGCCTCCCTATCTCCCCTCTCCTGCTCCCGAATATTCTCCAATCTCCTAGCAATCTCCATAACCTGGAGGAATGAAGTCGCAGCCTCTAACTCCCGTGCCATCCCAAATCTTAGGCTATAGGTGAGTCCTTCAATAAATCTACAAACTCTATCTCTAATAGTTGAAACTAAAGCAGATGCGTGACAAGATAATGCTACGAACCTCATAGCATACTCGAACACAATCATACCCCCCGACGCAACTGCTCGAACTCGGTGCGCAATGCATCGTTGTGGGTCTATGGAACAAACTCTCCCAAGAAAAGATCAGAGAACTGGGACCAAGTAAGTGGCGCGGTGCCTGCTGGCCTGCTCGCCTCATAAGCCTGCCACCGCCGATATGTTGGCCCCTTCAACTAAAAAGTAGTAAGGTCGACCCCGGTCGACTCCACCACACCCTTAGTATGTATAATGCAGTGATATTGATCCAATAAATCCGGTGCATCCTCAGAAGCCCCTCCACTGAAATAGGGAGGATGGAACTTCCGAAACTTCTCCAAGCTAGTCTGCCCCTTTGTTGACACAATTGGCCCCACCTTGGGCTGAACTGTAACTATTGGTTGTACCGGCATAACACCCGATGTTTGATAAGCTTGAGCTGGCTGCTCTAGTGTATGTGTGGCGGGATTATGGGCTCCTCCCTAGCCTGTGAAGTAGTTGGTGCAACTAGAATGAACCGTACCTAAGCCAAAGTCCCAAACATGCTCAGGGAGTATGCCAAGGTCTCTTGAAGTTATTGCATAGAAATAAGTTGCCTAGATGCCTGCTCAACGTGCTCAGTCTCCTGACCCTCAACTGGACCTGCAGGAGGCTCCACAACTACTACTCTGGTAGCGCTCTAGCTGTAGCACGTGCCCCTCCTCGGCCTCTACCCCGGCCCTGGCTTCTCGCGGCTCTAGCAGGGGGCACGAGTATCTAATTATCCGATCCGGTAGAGCGTGTCTTCACCATATACAAGGGAATAGAAAGACAAAATCTCAAACTCTGAAATCAATAAATCTGCACAATAAGGAATGAAAGAAGTAAAAAATTTCCTAATAGTTTTGTAGCCTCTCGTAGATAAGTACATACATCTCCATACCGATATGTAAGACTCTACTAAACTTGCTCATGACTCGTAGAACCTATGAACCTAGAGCTCTGATACCAACTCGTCACGACCCAAATCCCTCCGCAGAGGTTGTGATGGCACCTAGTTTCTAAAACTAGATAAGCCAATCACTTAACGTTATTTACAATATTAAAGGCAAGATATAACGAAACATAGTTTAACATAAATGCTAAAATAGAAGTAATACAAGCCAAAGCGGCAACACTCAACATAACTCCCCAGAACTAGGTAGCATAGAGTCACGAGCTCTAGCTGAATACATAAGAATATCTTAAATACACCATACTATTCGGATAAAAAAAATGATAGCATAAATAAAAACGAAAGGACTTCAAAGGACTACGGAGGCCAATGCAGCTACCTCGAATCTTCATGATCTATGAAGCTCACTTCCTAGATCCGCTACCTCCAACACAAGGATTTGCACAAAAATGTGCAGAAGGATAGTATGAGTACTCCACCGTTGGTACCCAGTAAGTATCTAGACTAACCTCGGTGAAGTAGTGATGAGGTTCAAGTCATGTCTAGTCAAAATAACATGTGCAATAAATCAAAAAGGCCACCAACAAATAGGATAACAGAAACAACAATAGTAATATCATCGGAACAAGTGATAGCAATTATAAACAAGGAAAACAACTCAGCTTCAACAACAAGTCATTAAAATAGAAATTCCCACCAATGGTACCTCACACCCACATTGTCAACCTCACTAGCATGGCAAAGACCTCGTGCCACAATACCAATCACATTCATACAGAAAGACCTCGTGCCAACATTACTCACACTCGCACAACAAAGACCTCATGCCAATATCAAGCACACTCACACGGAAGAAACCTCATGCCCTCATGACAAAGACCTCGTGCCACAATACTAATCACACTCACACAGAAGAAACCTCATGCTCGCACGGCAAAAGTCTCGTGCCAATACCCAAACAATCCGCTCAACATGTCCATATATGCCACGAAATCACAAAAAAATAATGCCAAAGCTATTATCACAGATATGAGTTCATAATTGATCAACAAGTGCACAAGGACAAGTGAAAATAGTAAAGTGCGGATGAGTATTTTAACAATTAAAGCATTTCTACAGCTAAAAACAAAGTGATCATGCTCACGTAGCCACAAAGTGATTAAGCATGGTTTATATGCAATACCTCCTCAATTTAAGGGATATTAATAGCCTAAGGTCTATTCCGGTCACAAACCACACATAGTACCCACGTACACGCTCATCACCTCGTATACACATCACATTCCACATAACACAAATAAGAAATTATGACCAAATCCTAAGAGTTTTCTCCCACACAAGGTTATGCAAGATACTTACCTCAAAAAGTCAAATCAATACTCTAAAAATTCTTTTCTGTTTGAATCAACCTCCGAACGGCTCGAATCCCAATCTAAATCGTTAAAATCCCCTCCAAAATCGCCCAAATCCAAACTCTATATCTCAAAATGTGATAAAATAACCAAAACCCTCGAAATGAAATATTTAAGTCTCTGCTCAGGAATATGCATCGTGATCACGGGACCCACATTGCGAAAGCCAAAATTCACAAGCCGAGAAACAGCTTTGCATTTGCGTTCACACCATAGCGAACACAATGAAGACCACATCACACCTTACGCGCACGCGACCTGGACCTCGCGAATGCGTAGGCCAACTCCCTCCCATCTCTCAGCTGCTTTGCTAACGCGGAGCTCCCACCGTGAACGCGTAGAAGGGAGACTAACTAGCCCATTCCAACCTTACGAATGTGACTGCCTTGTCGCGGTCGCAAAGAAAGAAACCAGACATCGGCAAACACCAGTCCAAAGCATGGTGAAATGGTCTAAAGCCCATCCGAAACACAACCGAGGCTCCCGGGACCCCGTCCATTCACACCAACCTATCTTAAAGTATAACACGATCCTACTATAGGCCTCAAATCACACATAACAACATCAAAACCACAAATTGCACAGCAATTCAAGCCTAAGGAACTACTCCAAATTTCCAAATTCAAAACTAACGCCAAACATGCCTAAACAACTTGGAACACTCAAATTTTGCATGCAAGTCCCAAATGATACAATGGACCTATCCCAACTCCAGAACCAAAATTCGAATCCGATATCAACAAGGTCAATTCTCGGTCAAACATATCATCCTTCCAAACCTTTAATTTTTAACTTTTGTCAATTCAAGCCAAAACAACCTGGGCACCTCCAAATCCAAATCCAGACATACACCTAAGTACAAAATCACCATACAAAGCTATTGGAATTATCACAACACCATTCCGAAGTCGTTTACACAAAACCTAATCTCCGGTTAACTCTTGCAACTTAAGCACCCAATCTTGGGACCAAGTGTCCAAATTCAATCCAAAACTTCCCTGAAACCAAACCAACCACCCAAACAAGTCATGTAACCACAATTACACATATGTAAAGCATCAAACAGGGGAAACAGGGCAAAATACTCAAAGTGACCGGCTGGGTCGTTACAACTCTTGGGAGTTTTTTGTTGATTCTTCAATTCTTCACTTCCCACTCAATCTTTGAGCTTGAAAATTTGAATTTTTCTTCAAAGTGTTCTTTGAGAATTTCCTGAGATATGCCTCTTCCATTCGATTCCATATGTATAGTTCCCCCAGTGTTTGAGCTTTGAAATATGAAAACTTGAACACTGGATCAACATCCGTTCACGCTCATTTTCCTGAAAATGAAATACACACGGGACTCGAGGGTAACTTTTTAGATGATGAGTGATGAACCTTTCACATCAGAATTATTGAAACCTTGACCAAGAATAATTAAGTATTCTGCGTATCGTTTGGGTCTAATATCATCATGTGGTTTGGGTTAGATTTTTGCCTATCATCTAAAAATATTATAAAAAATTATATGAACAAATAAATAATAAACTTTAGGATACCTGAACCTGAGTTATTGGTCAAAAGTATTATTTCTTCAAGCGTAATGCATTCTAATTGGAAGGTAACACTTTCCCGTCCATGTTCTCCAACTCGTACGCTCCTTTCCCAGCAATGCCTCGAACTCGATATGGTCCTTCCCAATTCAGACCTAATTTCCCTGCATTTACTGCCTGTGTTGACTGAAACACCTTCTTGAGTACGAAGTCCCCAATTTTGAAGTATCAAAGATTCGCTCTTCTGTTATAATATCGCTCTATCCTTTGCTTTTGCGCTGCAATCCGTATTAAATCTGCTTTCCTTCGTTCTTCTGCCAAATCTAAATTTGTACGAAGTTCTTCCTCATTGGATAGTTCAGTTGCATGATCAAACCTCAGGCTTGGTTCTCCTATTTCTACTAGAATTAGCGCCTCAGTACCATAAACAAGTGAAATTGGAGTTTCCCCCGTGCTTATTTTTGTCATTGTTCTATAGGCCCATAATAACCCAAGTAGCACCTCAAGCCTCCGCCCTTTTGATGCTTCCAAATAAATTTTTTATATTGTTAACAATAATTTTATTTGTCGACTCTGCTTGTCCTTTAGCTACGGGATAATATGGTGCTGATGTAATCCTTTTGATTTTCCATACTTTGGAAAAATCAATAGCCTTTGCTCCCCCGAATTATGGTCCATTATCGCGTATAATTTCCCTTGGAACCCCGAATCTACATATTATATTCCTCCAGATGAAGTCGATAACTTCCTTTTCTCTTATCTATTTGAAGGCACCTACTTCCACCCACTTAGAAAAATAATCAATTAAAATTAATAAAAATCATACCTTTCCTAGTGCTTGTGACAGAGGACCTACGATATCTATTCCCCACTTCATAAATGGCCACTGTGTGATAACTGAATGAAGTAATTCTACCATTTGATGCATATTATTTGCATACCATTGGAATTTATTGCACTGTTTTACGAAGCTTTCCGCCTCGTCTTTCATTTTTGGCCAGTAATACCCTACTCTTATTAGTGTTTTTACTAGTGACCTTCCACCAGTGTGATTTCTGCAATGCCCTTCATTTACCTCTCGCATCACATATTCTGTTTGTAAGGGCCCAAGGCATCGAGCTAAAGGTCCGCCAAACATCTTTCGATACAAATTGCCTTCTATTAAACAGTATCGAGTTGCTTGTATTTGTAACCGTTGGGATTATTTTTTATCCTCAGGTAATATTCCATACAGCAAATAATTCACGAGTTCATTTCTCTAACCCCACGTTAAATTATTAAATTTTACCTCACTCTTGAATTGATCGAGCGCTGAATGGAATAAATGCACTATAATTGCATTTTCTGTATTCGACACATCGGCTACTTATCCTAGATTTGTTAATGCACTAGGCTCTGCATTCTCCTCTCTTGGAATTTGAATTGCTTTCCACATTCGAAACTGATTCAATAATTACCGTACTTTTTCTAGGTATTGGTGTTGTAAGGCCCCATAAAAGTTTTCCTAAAAACCCGGTTTCCGTAATGCCAAAGTAGGCATTGGGGAGTTGAAGAAACTGTTGGTCAGAAGTAGGCATTTATGCGGCCGCAAAACCACTTTGCGGGCCGTAGACTGGTTGCAGAGTGGGGCAGTTTTCTAGGGCATTTTTTATGTCAATTTCGCGGCCATTACGCGACAGCATAACCGTTTCGTGGGCCGCATTCTTGTCGCATAACCCGCCTTGGGATTTTTCGGAGGGAGTGTTCTGCGGTGCGCTATGCGACCGTAGAACCGTTTCGCAGTGCATTATTCGACCGAAGAACAGGTCTCTGGGCCGCATAGTGACCGCAAACCAGATCAGTTTTTTTTTTCCAGTTTTGGCACCCCAATTTCGCGGTCATTTCGCGGATCGCATAACCATTATACGGCCGCATATGCGATTGCAGAACCCATTCCGGAGCTTCATTTTTGGGGTTTTGTAAACCCGACCTTATTCCATTAAAACACACCCCATAGACCATTTTGAGCACATTTCTGATATTTTAGAGTGAGAGGGAGAGTTCTTAGAGTGGGGGAGCAATCTTTAACCATTATCCATCAATTCTTGCTCAATCATTGAGGATTAACAAAGGAAGTCTTTACCCTAAAGGTAAGAATCTATGTCCTAGCTCTCAATTTCAAAATTTTGCAAAATGTAATTAGAGAGGTAATTATTGGATGTTGGGATTGTTGTCTTGCATGCATGTATCCTTGAAGTATGTGGGAAGGTTATGAGCTAAAAAATGGTAGAGAGTGGGTTGAAAAATGATGGAATGTTCCACAAAAGAGCCTTAGAACCTTAATGCACACCTAGTGTTTGATAAAATGCTCAAATGAGCTAAAACCATGATCATCTTCCTAGTTTTTGGTTCAACTTGTTATATTTCTAAAATAGATTAAAGTTGCTAAGAATTCCAGATCATATTAGAGTCTAAGAAGCTCAATTGAGGTATGTTGGCTAAACTCCCTTCTTCTTAGAATCGAATCCCATGGTGTTCATATAATTGGAGTAAGTCCTTGATTATTATTGAAAT
Organism: Nicotiana tomentosiformis; assembly: GCF_000390325.3. Lineage (NCBI taxonomy): Eukaryota > Viridiplantae > Streptophyta > Magnoliopsida > Solanales > Solanaceae > Nicotiana > Nicotiana tomentosiformis. The sequence continues at coordinate 64,715,567 of NC_090823.1, forward strand.
GGCTATTCCTAATGTGGTTGCATTGAATGATGTTTGTTCAATGTTTATGCTAAATGCTTCATCATGTCATCTTGCCATTTGAGAATATGTTCAAAATGTGGAATATGTGTTAGGAATGTTAAGACTTCATGTCAAGATCGAAATAAAGGTTGTTATGCCAAATTGTATGAAAAGTCTCTATGTGCCTAAGATTCCCAATTTGCTCATATGAGAATTTAATGTCTTGAATGGGAAGCCTTATTCTTGTGGATAATGATAATGATATTTGAATGTGGAAAAAGGGGACTGGAACTATGAAATACGCCAAGTGCCAAGAATGACTTTGTAATCGTAATCACTAGTGCCAATGAATTGAAAGTATATGAAAGAAGTTCGATGTGAGATGATTGACTGAAAAAGGTAATGTCTCAAATGAGATGGCCTAGTCGATCGGGCCGAGATCGGACTCCGTGTAAGAACACGGTGGTATTGTGGATGAAATTATAAAAATTATGGATGTCTCAAATGAGATGGCAGAGCCGTGATCGGACGCCATACCGCACACATGGTGGTACTGTGCTAGAAATTATAATGAAATTGTGGTAATGTCTCAAATGAGATGGTCTATCCGATCGGGCCGTGATCGGATGCCATGCTGCACACATAGTGGTACTCTGCTGGAAATTATAATAAAATTATGGTAATATCTCAAATGAGATGGCCTAGCCGATCGGGTCAAGATCGGACTCCGTATAAGAATACAGAGGTATTGTGAATTGTGAAATATCGGTGCTAAAGATCACCCAGCCTAATAATGTGAAAATTGAGTTGAAAAAGTATATGACCCTTAACTTGTTGTTTTAATATTATTTGAAGCCCTTATTGAATTATTGATTGTTCCTCTTGTATTATTATTCATTCTATTGAGTTGGTGTTTAGCTTTTCATACTAGTGCTATTCGACGGTACTAATGTCCCTTTTTTCGGGGGTGCTGCATCTTTAAATGGATGTACGTGGTTACATAGCAGACAGTGTTGATCACAGATAGTGCTGCATCCTCTTCCCAGTGGACTCGGTGAGCTCCATTTTATTTCAGGGTCATGTATTGAACCTCTTGTTTATGTTGTGGTCACTTTTTGAGGTATAGCCGGGGCCTTATTGCCGGCACCATCTTTACTCTCTTTTGTATATTTTGAGGCTCTGTAGATACTATGTAGGTTATATATGGGTGTTGAGAATGTTAAACTAGTATATATTGTGTCTGATCACTTGTTCCACTCAGACTATAAGAATCTATGTATTTTGAGACTAAAAGGCTAAATAACTAACGAAACGGTTTAATGTTGTATGTATGAGCTTCCTTTCGTGTAATTAATGAAATCATGTCTTTTCTTGATCATGGGTGAGTTGGGTAAAAAGTATCTAACAGGTTTGCTTGGCCGGGTTCACTCGGTTGAGCACCGGTCGTGCCTCTCGAGAATGGGGCGTGACAGGTGCATTCATATTTCTCTAGCCACGTAATCCTCTTGCATTTGATTTACCACAAATTGAGAATCACTTTTGATTTAAATCTGATCAATTCCCATCTCTTTTGCCAGCTCCAAACCTACAAATCACTGCCTTATATTTAGCTTAATTATTAGTTATATGGTAGCATTTTATTGTTTGCCTAATAATTTCTCTTGAAGGTAAAATTAAGACAATATCCAGACCTGCTCCCTTTACATTTGAGGATCCATCAATGTATAATGTCCAAGTCCCCATATTAGATCTGGTAAATGCCCGCACCTCATTTTTAGCTTCATGAAGTAAGCTCGAATTAAAATCTGCTACAAAATCTACTAGTACCTGTGACTTTATGATGGTTCGTGTCTGATAAACACTATTATATTCACTAAGTTCTATTTCCCATTTAGCTAACCTTCCTGATAATTAATGTTTATGTAAAATATTTCTCAATGAAAAAGTAGTTACGACAGAAATAGGATGACATTGAAAATAGGGTCGTAACTTTCTTGATGCCATTATTAATGCCAGTGCTAGTTTTCCTAAATGAGGATATCATGTCTCAACTTCCAATGAAGAATTACTAACATAGTAAATTGGAGATTACGTGCCTTTTTCTTCTCGGACCAATACCGCGCTTACTGCCACTTCAGATACGGCTAAATAAATGAGTAATCTTTCTCCATCCCTTGGCTTTGACAACAAGGGCGATTTTGACAAGTATGTTTTAAAATTTTACAAAGCTTGTGGACAATCATATGTCCATTCAAATTGATTTTTCTTTTCAACAATGAGAAAATTTTGAAACTCTCATCTGAGGATCTAGATATGAATCTCAACAGAGCTGCTACTCTCCCAGTTAACCTTTGTACTTTAGTTTTACTCATAATTACATCCGGTATCTTTTCGATTGCTTTAACCTGAGCCAGATTTACTTCAATTCCCTTGTTAGAGACAAGGAAACCTAAAATTTTACCTGAGGCTACACCAAAGGCGCACTTCTCTGGGTTCAACTTCCATGTTATATTTGCAAAGTATGTTAAAGGTTTCATTCAAATGCTTGAGATGACCTTCTTCTTGCGCTGATTTTACTAACATATCATCGATGTAGACTTCCATTATTTTCCCAAAATGTTCTTGAAATATTTTGATCACCAACCTCTAGTACGTAGCCCCAGCAGGTTTTACGCCAAAAGGCATGAATTTGTAGCAATAAGTCCACCTGTCTGTAATAAAAGAAGTTTTTTCCTCGTCTTGGGGATCCATTTTTATTTGATTATATCCAGAATAAGTATATAAAAAACTTAAAAGTTTATGACGTGTAGTAGAATCGATTAATTGATCTATATGCGGTAATGGAAATGAATCTTTGGGACATACCTTATTTAAATCAGTATTATCTACACATACTCATAATTTACCATTTTTCTTAGGCACTACAACAATATTGTCTAACCAGTCATGGTACTGTACCTCATGAATTGAACCAATTTTCTGAACTTTATTTATCTCCTCTTGAATTACCTGATTTTTGAATGCTCCCAATTTTCTCTTCTTTTGCTTCACCGGAGGGTGTAATGGATATTCATTTAACTTATGAGTCATTGCCTCCGGTGGGATACCTATCGTATCTGAGTGGGACTAGGTAAAAAAATTAGCGTTAGCACGTACAAATTCAATTTACTTACTTTTCAACTTCGAGCTTAAGTTTATCCCAACATAGTCTTTTCTATCTGTCCAGTGGATGAACAATATAACAACTTCGAGTTCTTCCGTAGTTGTTTTAATAGTTTCGTTCTCCTCTGGGTCTTGGATCACGTTAGGTCTCACATCTATATCTGCTTCGTTCCTTGCACTTTCAGTTGAGGTAAAAAATAAATTCTCCTCGGCTGAACATTGTAATTGCTATTTTTCATTTACGTCTTTGGATATGCTACTCGCCACAACAATTGTGTTGGTTTCTCGTGTCGCTTGTTGATCTCTCCTAATTTGACGAATTCCCTATTGTGATAGGAATTTGATAGCCTGATGCAAAGTTTACGGTACTGCATCCATGTTATGAATCCACGTCCTTCCTAATATTATGTTGTAAACCATGTCCGCATCCACCAATTGGAATTTAGTGGCTTTCATGACACCCTCAGTAAATGTAGATAGAGTGATTTCTTCCTTAGATATGACACTTGAATTGTCAAACCCAGACAAAGATCGAGCCTTGGGTATCACATGATCAATTTCTTGCATGTCATTGACCCTCTTAGTAATATGATATTCACAGAGTTACATGGATCAATCAAAACTCGCTTGACATTAGTAGCATGAACAAGTAAAGATATTACCAGTGCATCGCTATGAGGGATGAACAAGCCATGTGTATCCTCATCGTCAAATGTAATGCTATCTCTTTCCATGACTTGTTGAATCCACTTCCCACGGGTTACTGATATTTTGGTTGTTCTTTTTGCTGCCGTGTATGTAAATCCATTAACCTCCTCACCCCTAGTTATTACATTCACTGTCCAGTTTGGTAATTGGGGATTCGGTGGTTCTTCCCTATTTTTTCATATAAGACTACTTTCCTTTTTCACTAAATAGGTCAGTGAGATAGCCTTTTTTCATCAAATAATCAACCTATGTTTGTAGAAGCCTGCTATATGATGTTTTGTGATCATGATCATTATGGAATTCACACCAAAATCCCAGGATTCATTTACTAGGATCTGATCTCGATCTCTTTGGGCCACCGTACCTTATCGCCCATGCCTCTTAAGACAAATACTAACTAAGAAGTACAGACGTTGAAGTTGTAGTCTCCTATTTTTTTTATCATTGTGTCGTGTCGTATCCCATTCCTTTCCAAACCGAGAAGAAGAACCTGCCTTCTTTTGTCACGATCTCTAATCGAATCGTGCCTATTCTGATTTTTTCCTAAGATCTTGCCTCATAGGTCCCAGGTATGGTTCGTACCTATTCTTTCCGAACCTCCTTTTTGGTTCTGACCGTCTAGATCCGAACCTTTACTCCACCTTTGGTTGGGATACCTATCTTCTTCTATTCGCAACTTTGTGCTATACTTGTTATAAATATCATTCCAAGTAGTTGTAGGAAATTCATGTATACTCTCCTTTAATCTTCTCATAGCTTTCGAACTTCTCTCATTCAGGTTCCTAGCAAATGCCATTGCTGCCCAATTATCAGGTACGCATGGTAACATCATCCTTTCTCGCTAGAAGCAATCCACAAACTCTCTAAGAAATTCCGTACTTCCTTATTTTACCTTGAAGATATCTTTCATTCTTTTTTCTACTTTTTGAGTTCCCGAATGTGCTTTTATAAATGAATCTGCAAACTCAGAAAAAGAGTTAATTGAATTTTCAAGTACACAAATTTGTTTAACCAAAAAATAATTTTTGTGGTCAAAGAAAATAAAAGAATAATTCGAGTTTCTAATAATCAATTTTACATTACTTTTTTGTATATAAAACAATTGAAAATAATGGAAAGAAATATTGAGAGAATGAGGAAACTGAAATCTTATTGATTATTGTAGCTTTCTTCCAATAGGAAAGAATATGATCTTCAAGTAGCAGAGGATAGTAAAGTATATGCAATTGATAGTATAACTTTGTAAATATTTTATGGGAGTACAAGATACGGTAAGGGAATTTATAAAAATGTATAATTTATAATTGTTTCGCCCTACTTAATTCCCCATTACTAATATAATTACATTAATTACCCGTTACATGGGTGATTCGTAACAGTTATGGTAATAACAATCAATCACGCATAATCAGGGATTAGATTGCTTTCTTTCCATATTCGTGGCTATTAATGAACCTTCCATATTCTTGGCCTTTAATTAATCATTCTGCTCTTATTTTCTCTTTTTCAGATGTCAAGTACGGTATCTTTGTAGACGATCCAGTGGGTGTTTTACTCATTCCTTCTCTAATCTTTATTCTTCTTTAATGTTTTGACTCTTATATCACCTGTCAGTATATCATTAGTTCATGTGGCAAGTCTATTTTTCTACCAATACAATATGGCCATAGGACTTGGGGCTGCATGAATCTTCTTGAAGAGGTAGCAATAATGCTGAAATTGGTCATCTTAGAGAATTCTTGAGTGACCAGACTAGGAATAATTATGGCAAAGGTTGTAATACAATGAAACTGACAAAACCAATTGGGTCTCCTCGTCTCACAATAAACATGGTTTTTGGAGGATTTGAAGTAAATGGTGTGACATTTTCGGCTACTGTCACACCTCCTTTTTTCTAGAGATGATGGCAAATAAGTTTTTTCAATTAAAGTGATATTATTTAAAAAGAAATTGTTTATTCTAATTTTAAAGAGTCGCCCCTTGCAGTTATTTATTTTTGGTATTCCAAGTCACCGATTTTATTTAATCCCTATTCAAGAAAAGTTTTGACTCTGAATTGTGCTCCACGAACACATAAGACCGGGTAAGATATTCTGTTAACTAGGGAGAAGGTGTGAGGCACTCCCAAGTCCTATGGTTTTAGGCCGCCCCGTGAAAATCATACCTGGCTTAACTAATTTCGGATATTTTGTATTTATGTGTATTTTATGCATTTGCCTTGAACCGCTTTTCAATTGCTTAATTATTCATAATAATGGAATTATCATGAAATACGTCACGCGTACGTGTACTTATTTGTTTGGCGCATCAAGAATCATGTCATGCGTACATGTGCACAATTAATAACACTTTATTAATATTAGAATTGTTTCTTTAAAGTTGCACGAACACATACTTTGCCTTTAATTTGGAAATCATAATCATGTCATGCGAACATATACATGATCACGTTAATTTGATCAATTAAGAGCGAGCCTAAAAGCATACTATCGTATTCAAGATTGTTTTTTTCCTAAGGTTTTAGAGACATTGTGAGGCTCAAAGGTTGTGGAATCCATAGGTGTAGTACTTTAATTACTAAAGTCATATTTTTATATTGAATTTGCTACTAAATTAGGAGAATAATCCTTTATCCCAAAGCTATAAGCGTTCTACTTCGTATATGTTCAAAGGTTGTTAATTAGATCATTAGACTAGTTTATTTAAGAAAAAATATTTAAGGCTTAATAGGTTTTAAAAGCACCAATTAGTTAGCCTTCCTAATATTCTCAGGCTGCCTTAATATAATTAGTGGATGAAAAAGAGAGAAGTAATAAATGATTCTGAGTACTTAGCGTTTACATTACAGGCTACGAGTTTAAAAGAATGTAAGCCTGGCCTTGGGCCTGATAAATAAACTACATATTTGGACAAAACGAGTGTGGGCCTGATGGAGTTGCCTCGTTAGGGCCCCTTGGACTTCTAGTGTTAGTCTAACCATAAGGGCTACCAAAAATAAAGTTGCGCTTCAAATACAAGCCCAACTACATCAAGTGAGTCTGAAACTCAGCATACTCATATGGGCCGAGACCGAACATTTAGCCCAAAAGATTACCGATGTGTAAGAAATAAAATTGTTCTAACAAGCTTAATTTATCACGTTGATGCATATTAACCAAACCACTGATTCATCTTAAATTCCCAACATTCCCGTGTAGCTTCATGCGGTCTCCTTCTCAATTTTGGCTTTTAGTTACATTAACATGAAGAAACAGTAGATCTAGCTATTTACCCGAAAAAATGGATAGAGTTAAATTTGTACGTAGTTCTAAGGGTATGTGGTATAAATTGACACAAATGGTAAGAGTAAATAGAAATATCGAATATTGACTTTAAAAAATAAAAAATAAGCAAAATTGAAAAGAGGATAATTTATGGATTAAGCAAGATGAATCAATATATGAAGCTAAAAAGGATAATTCTTCAATATAGGAATGTATGATATCTGAGTTACAATGTATGCAAAACTTGACCCTTTACAAGAAATATAGTCATCCCTTTTATAGTGGGGGATCATACTTTAGATATAATTAAAAATACATAGTCGGGAACCCATGATAGATCAACTTTTCCCTAATTCCCGCCGAGATTTTCTCCCTTAGTGCGGTTGTAACGACTCTTATCTATGAGCTCGATCTTGATCGGACTCAACATTGGTCGGTATTGGTCGGTTTCCAGTTTTAGAGCTCGATGCGGGTTTGAGGTCGATGCCGACTGAGGGTCCGGTAATGACTTGGGCTCAGTATCGGTTGGCCTCTGGCCCTTAAGCTCGATTTCATCACATCTCATCATAGTTCGATTCGGACCCGAGCTCGATAATGACTTCGAACTCGGTATTTGACCTGTACCTGAAATCTTAAGCTCGTTTGTGCCATCTTCGGATCCCATCTCGATATTATGAAGACTTCCTTCGGTCCATTATGATCCCATCTCGATTAGTCGTACGAAAGCCGAAATCAATTTCGACCGTATACAGATAGTCCCTTCATTTCTCGGGAAGGATGTGGCGAGAAATGATATGATTTTCCAACGGCTCGATTGGATATGCACTGACGTTTGCATCGAGCCCGACCATGATGTACGTGATAGCTGTCCTGTCGGTTTAGTTTACCAAGGCATTTAATACGTGTCAGACGGTGGTTGGCCGCCACTGATATTGAACCGCCATTGCTAAATCTATAAATAGCCCCTCCTTTTACCATTTATCACTTTTACATCTTCAATCTACAAATTTTCCAAGTTCTTCTTCTCAATTCATCTATAAATCTGTGATTTTTTACTGCAAAATCTTTCTTCAAAAACACCAAATCTTTGTTACCTCCTTCTGTTTTCGATCTTTAAATCCAAAATGACGAAAACATCAAAAATCATTCCTCAAAAAGAAAAAGCTTCTTTTTCACAGTCTGCTGCCGACAAAACACCGGTGGAGCCACGATCTAAGAAGTGCGTTCCTGGGGCGTGTGTTCTTACTTCTGATTTTAAGGTCGACAAAGGCTCGTCGGTTTCCGGCCGATGTGAGCTAGTATCAAGGTATATGTGTTCGATAACCGAGGGGCATCTCGAACAGCTAAAGAAAGATTGCAATTGGGAGAACAAAGAAATAGTAATCCCATCTCCTGAAGAAGATATCACCACTTATGTGAAATGGTTTTTAAGTGTGTATACTTACCCTTTCACGTTAGGTCCTCTCGACCATGTTATTATTGATTTTTGCCGTCAATACCAAATAACCCTAGGCCAGATCCACCCTTCTTCTTGGCGGATCACTGTTTTGATCCGTTACTTCGTAAACAAAATCGAGGAGATGCTTTTCACCCTCGACCATCTCATTCAATTGTACTGCCCTTGCCTCATTCGAGGCGGGTTAATAAAACTTCAGCGCCGGACTACCAAGGTTCTGTTCTCGAGCATAGACGACGACATGGATCGAGGCTGGATGGGCAGGTTCGTTCGAGTGAAGACTTTGGACCTGATTCTGACTGAAAAGATGCTATTTCCCGAGGAGTGGAACATGAAGCGTAAGTATAATTTTGCTGTTATCTCCTACTTTTTTGCAACTTCATTTCTTTTCTCACCGATATCTCCTTTTTGTGATGCAGCGGTTCCTTGGATTCCCAGAGCAGTTCCAGACCTCAAGAACTGGGTACGGGATCTAGCTTCGACCTCCACATATGCCGAGCGCTCATGGCGTGATTTGTGAAAGGGCCGATGGGAGGCCAAAAATCATGGTAAGCCTCTTTCTCCTATGGTAGTTCGAACGAGATACTTTCTATATACTTAAATTAATTTTCCTGTATGTAGGTATGGGCAAAGATGTGGTTTTGAGGCCCCCGCCCATCGAGGAAGAGGCTTCGACCTCTGTTCCAAAACCGGTGAAGGATAATAAGAGAAAAAGGTCATCTGCTTGCGAAGATCCAAAATTGAATATGAGGATGGCTCGTAAGCCGAGGAAGAATACCATCCCTTTAACCATGGAATCAGTTATGCGTCTAAGGGATGAAGACGAGGAAGAAGAAGAAAACGGTGGGTCCGTGCTGGTGGCCCGAATGAAGAAAACCATCGATGCCCCAAAGGCAGCTGAATCGATGGTGATTTATAAATATCCGCCTCGGACTGAGGAGATATCGGAGCAAGGTTCGGGTAGAGTCCCCGAATCGTTAGAGATCGAGGATGCTTCCCACTAAAGTCAACAAACGGTGGGTATATCAGAAAGGGCCGGTCCTGAAGCTCTCCGAACTGAGGAGAACGCCCCAAGCGAGTAGCTTGGAGCAATAGTAATCGGAGACTCTCCCACTCTCCCTACCTTTTTCGAAGGGGCGATTCGAGAAGCCCAAGCTTTGGGGGCCCTCGAGATAAACCGGTCTCATGAAGGAGAGGACCCCTAATGTGATTTGTTTACTAGAGTCGAGGATGTTGCTGGCCCTAGTGATGTGTCGGGCCTTTTCTGTGAGGTGCAGCATGCTCTGAATCAGGTAAGCTTTAACTCCCTTCGTTGATATTACTTTTATGTTCGCTATTCTTTTCTAACTTCTTTTCTTCTTTCTTACGTAGGCCACAAAGGTTCATCGAGAAACATGTTCTTGGTCTCGAGCTGAGCTGTGTCAGTATGAGGCAGACCTCCGACGGGTCACGGAGGAGAGGAACGCCCTTAGACTCCTCTTCGGGCAAAGGGAAGAAGAAATCAAAGACCTCCGAGCTGAGTTGACCAAGGCTTATCAAGGCCAGTCGTACCTGACCGAGCAGGTAATAATAATCTTAAACACCCATGGGCTCGATCCTGGAATGATGGCTGATATTTCAATCTCACAGCTACAGCAGAAGCTCGAGGTGATTGGGAAGCTTCGTGAGGAGGTCGATATGATAAGGGAGGAGACCTTGGAATGGAAAGATGGCATGGACCGTCTTGCCGCAGAAAAAGAACTTGCTTGAGCCCAATTATCATCGGCCGAAAACCAACTTCAAAACATGAAGGAGAAGAGCTCGGTTCAAGAAAGAAAAATATAGGAGCTCGAGGCTCGGTTGGCCTCCAAACTTGCCAAGGAAAAATCTGATGTCGAAAAAGCAAAGGCCAATGCGGATGCATTAGTGGCCGTCTATCGGGCGGATGCTGAAGCTGCTCAGGTACAAGCAAGAGAGGCGGCCGAGACCGCTAACACTCGAGCACATTGGGTTGCTGAACTTGCTAAATGTCGATCTCGGAGGGAGACCCTTGAGGAGATCCATGCTCTAGGTTTCGATCTTGCTGAAGAAATAAAAAGGGCTAAAGAGCTCGAAGCCGATGTTGAAGCCTTGGCTTTCGATGATGATGATGATGATGATGATGGGAGTAAGAGTGGGTCCGAGAGTGGGGAGGAGCCCGATGGAGAAGGGACCGCCCCCGGAGATAACCAAGAAACTTAGCCCTTAGTTTCTATTTTGGTGTTTTGTGTAAGGTCCTATTCGGACATTGTAAACATTCTTGTATATATATAAAGATCTTTTATTTTCCCGACTTGCCTTTGTTTTGTTCTCTGCCTTGTGAAGATTTTGTTTCATTAATGCCTTATGAAGGTTTTCATAAGGCTTTAGGCAATTTGATCGAATTTGGACCTTGTAGCCTTTATAACCGAGTGAGTACTTGCTCAAACTCGAAATAAGGTAGCCCTTAGGCTTAGTAGTCTAGTGAGTCATTGCTCGAACTCGAAGTAATATAGCCCGTAGGCTTATTAGTCGAGTGAGAGGTTCGAACTCGAGGTAATGTAGCCCGTAGGCTTAATGGTCGAGTGAGTGATTGTTCGAACTTGAAATAAGAGTAGCCCGTAGGCTTAGTAGTCGAGTGAGTGCTTGCTCGAACTCGAAGTGACGTAGCCCGTAGGTTTATTAGTCGAGTGAGTGATTCGAACTCAAAGTAATGTAGCTCATAGGCTTATTGGTCGAGTGAGTGATTGCTCGAACTCGAAATAAGAGTAGCCCATAGGCTTAGTAGTCAAGTGAGTGCTTGCTTGAACTCGAAGTGATGTAGCCCATAGGCTTATTAGTCGAGTGAGTGATTCGAACTCGAAGTAATATAGTCCGTAGGCTTAATGGTCGAGTGAGTGTTTGCCCGAACTCGAAGTAATATGGCCCGTAGGCTTATTAGTCGAGTGAGTAATTCGAACTCGAAGTAATGTAGCCCATAGGCTTAATGGTCGAGTGAGTGATTCCTTGAACTCGAAATAAAAGTATCCCATAGGCTTAGTAGTCGAGTGAGTGCTTGCTCGAACTCGAAGTGATGTAGCCTATAGGCTTATTAGTCGAGTGAGTGATTCGAACTCAAAGTAATGTAGCTCGTAGGCTTATTGGTCGAGTGAGTGATTGCTCGAACTCAAAATAAGAGTAGCCCATAGGCTTAGTAGTCGAGTGAGTGCTTGCTTAAACTCAAAGTGATGTAGCCTGTAGGCTTATTAGTCGAGTGAGTGATTCGAACTCGAAGTAATATAGCCCGTATGCTTAATGGTCGAGTGAGTGATTGCTCAAACTCGAAATAAGAGTAGCCCGTAGCCTTAGTAGTCGAGTGAGTAATTCGAACTCGAAGTAATGTAGCCCATAAGCTTAATGGTCGAGTGAGTGATTCCTTGAACTCGAAATAAAAGTATCCCATAGGCTTAGTAGTCGAGTGAGTGCTTGCTCGAACTCGAAGTGATGTAGCCCGTAGTCTTATTAGTCGAGTGAGTGATTGCTCAAACTCGAAATAAGAGTAGCCCACAGGCTTAGTAGTCGAGTGAGTGCTTGCTTGAACTCGAAGTGATGTAGCCCATAGGCTTATTAGTCGAGTGAGTGATTTGAACTCGAAGTAATGTAGCCCGTAGGCTTAATGGTCGAGTGAGTGTTTGCTCGAACTCGAAGTAATATGGCCCGTAGGCTTATTAGTCGAGTGAGTAATTCAAACTCGAAGTAATGTAGCCCATAGGCTTAATGGTCGAGTGAGTGATTCCTTGAACTCGAAGTAAAAGTATCCCATAGGCTTAGTAGTCGAGTGAGTGCTTGCTCGAACTGGAAGTGATGTAGCCTGTAGGCTTATTAGTCGAGTGAGTGATTCGAACTCGAACTAATGTAGCCCGTAGGCTAAATGGTCGAATGAGTGATTGCTCGAACTCCAAATAAGAGTTGCCCATAGGCTTAGTAGTCGAGTGAGTGCTTGCTCGAACTCAAAGTGATGTTGCCTGTAGGCTTATTAGTCGAGTGAGTGATTCAAACTTGAAGTAATGTAGCCCCTAGGCTTAATGGTCGAGTGAGTATTTGCTCGAACTCGAAGTGATGTGGCCCGTAGGCTTATTAGTCGAGTGATTGATTCGAACTCGAAGTAATGTAGCCTGTAGCCTTAATGGTCGAGTGAGTGATTGATCGAACTATAAATAAGAGTAGCCTGTAGGCTTAGTAGTCGAGTGAGTGCTTACTCGAACTCAAAGTGATGTAGCCCGTAGGCTTTATTAGTCGAGTGAGTGATTCGAACTCGAAGTAATGTAGCCCGTATGCTTAATGGTCGAGTGAGTGATTGCTCAAACTCGAAATAAGAGTTTCCTATAGAATTAGTAGTCGAGTGAGTGCTTGCTCGAACTCGAAGTGATGTAGCCTGTAGGCTTATTAGTCGAGTGAGTAATCTGAACTCGAAGTAATGTAGCCCGTAGGCTTAATGGTCAAGTGAGTGTTTGCTCGAACTCGAAGCGATTTGGCCCGTAGGCTTGTTAGTCGAGTGAGTGATTCGAACTCAAAATAATGTAGCCCGTAGGCTTAATGGTCGAGTGAGTGATTGCTCGAACTCGAAATAAGAGTAGCCTGTAGGCTTAGTAGTCAAATGAGTACTTCTTCGAACTCGAAGTGATGTAGCCCGTAGGCTTATTAGTCGAGTGAGTGATTCGAACTCGAAGTAATGTAGCTTGTAGGCTTAATGGTCGAGTGAGTGTTTGCTCGAACTCGAAGTGATATGGCTCGTAGGCTTACTGGTCGAGTGAGTGATTGCACGAACTCAAAATAAGAGTAGCCCGTAGGCTTAGTAGTCGAGTGAGTGCTTACTCGATCTCGAATTGACGTAGCCCGTAGGCTTATTAGTCGACTGAGTGATTCGAACTCGAAGTAATGTAGCCTGTAGGCTTAATGGTCGAGTGAGTGCTTGCTCGAACTCGAAATAGGGTAGCCCTTGGGCTTCATAGATAGTCCCCGAGTGAGAATGGTTGCTCGAACTCGAGTCGGTGTAGCTCTTGGGCTTTATAGTCGAGTAAGTGTTGAGCGAACTCGTTGATTTTTTGGTTGGCGGTCCCCGATTTATGGGGTAATGGTTGGCCCTTTAAGCTTGTTTGCATGATAGATCTTGAAATAGGGGAATTTTTCTTGGATATGAGATATCGATAAAGAAGAAATTTTTCTTTGTAAGTCATTATACATGTGTTCATGTTTTGTGTCAGGGCTCGGGTCAACTACATCGGCATGGTTCGTTTGACCATTTGGCCCTTACAATATTTCCTGTCGAGACCCTGTTGCCATGAAATAATGAAGTAACTTCCTTTGAATCGTGCTTGATAATCATCGTTGATATGTTCAATGAAAATGGTATGCCCCCTAGTATTCGAGGTTGATTGTAAGGAGGCCTTGGATTCTAAGGCTTCGTGTTAAATAATCCATCTTTGTTCCTGATCTAATTCATTGATCCTCATCTTTGATCAAACACCTGCAAGGGTTAGTTTCGAAATATAATTGAATTGGGGGGGGGGGTGGATTCATACCTTAGCAGTAGTATCGTTTTAGCCATTTATCACACCGAGCTTGTAGGATTTCCCCTATACGGTCGGTATCGGTCTCTGATCAACCTCTGTCTCGGTTGGTAGCCCTTTTAATAACGGACCCAGAGCCCAACTGGTTGTCTTTAACTCTTAGTTTGGACTGATATCGATTGTAAACATCGGCCTAAGTAATAGCTGGGTACTCGATCAGGTTATGCTTCAACCGCCGTGAAGTCGTCGAACTTCGTTCGTTCAAACCTTGAGTGAAAGCCTGAACAGCCCAATCATCTGTGACTGGTGGCAAATCAATTCGTTCCATTTGAAAATGAGATACGAACTCCCTTAGCATCTCGTTATCCTTTTGTCTTACCTTGAACAGCTCCGACTTCCTGGTCTCAACCTTTATGGCCCCGGCGTGCACTTTTACGAAGGAATCTGCAAGCATAGCAAAAGAATCGATTAAATCAGATGGTAAATTATGATACTATATCATTGCTCCCTTCGACTGGGTTTCACCGAATTTATTCAATAATACTGATTTGATTTCATCGTCCTCTAGGTCGTTCCCTTTAATGGCACATGTGTAAGAGGTGACATGTTCATTGGGGTCGGTAGTTCCGTTATATTTAGGAATCTCGGGCATGCGGAATTTCTTTGGGATCAGTTTAGGAGCCGCGCTTGGGGGGAAAGGCTTTTGTACGAATTTTTTAGAATCTAATCCCTTAAATATCAGTGGAACCCCCGGTATTTGATCAACCCAGGAGTTATATGTTTCCACCTTTTTGTCATTTTGACTCGATCCTCTTTTCTCCTGATTCTATTTGTTTGGTCAGATCTTCGAACATCTTAGCAATTTCGGGATTAGTCCCCGACTCTTGCTCATTTAACCTTACTATAGCTGGTTCCGTTCTGTGGGCGATTTCTCGGGGTGGACTAGGCTCCGGCCTGCTCGGTATTTGGGTTTGACTCTTCAACTGAGCTATTACTGCCTGTTGATCTTGTAACATTTTGAATATCATACGCAAGGTAACTGTCACGATCCAAATCGATGGGCCGCAACGGGCACCCGGTACCTTACTTAACCGAGTACCAACATAACATATCTTTCTTATTGTACTTTCATTGGCAAATGGGATAAATGGGCCGTCATGGGCTAACCAGAATAAACATAGGGGAATACTCCATATAGGACGACCCAACCTGATATGAAAACTTATACATGTGATATACGGGCCTATAAGGCCAACATGATCATTTGTAAACTCAAAACATAGGCCAGTAAGGCCATACAAGCATTCGTATACATGAAATCTATCTACAAGACTCTAAGAGTACATAAATATCATAAAAGGTCGGGACTGAGCCCCGCCATACCAATCAATACATGTCCTAATTATACTGATCAAATAAGCAACTCCGGAGCAAATGGAGCGCACTAACATCTTCCGCTAAGCTGATAGCCTACTTGGAAGACTCTCGACCTGTCTATCGGGATCTGCGGGCATGAAACGCAGCATCCCCAGGCAAAAGGGACGTCAGTACAAATAATGTACCGAGTATGTAAGGAATGAACATCAGTAAATAGTAGACATGAGAGAAACATGGAGTAAAAGACTCAACATATGAGTCTGAATAGCTGTGTGAATCATTTAACATTATAATGTCATGCATATGCATATAAATGTCATACCATGCATGGGTATATGCGTTCACAACATCATCAAGCCTCTGAAGGCATCCCATCATATCATTTCGGCCACTGTGTGCAAATCATCAACGTATACCAGCTGATCAGGTGGTGGTGCGTATATAACGCCGTAACCTTTTTCCTATATCCCATATAAATATAATATACATATATACGCGTATATAACACCATCTGGTCATGGGTCAATGTACATGTATAAATGCATGAAATGCATAAGAAATACGTTAATTAGATTTTCTCGGAATTTCATAAAAATAATATGCCTGTCGGATAAATTTTATCAAATATATATTTTTTCTGAGATCCTTGAACAGAAGATATAATAATAATTCACGTGGGGAATCAAGAATATAGACACCCCTAATATTTCTATGAATAAAGTCATTTATAAAAGTTTTGCATTTGCTCATTTCGTTCGTGTCGTATAGATCATGCCAAAAAAGAAGGGATAGCCTTAACATACCTGGACCGATTCTCGTAGAATTTGCAATTTACGCTTTACAAAATAAATCAACCAATGTTATCAATTCTTGGTACGGATTTGTTTTGCTCTTTAAAGAGCTCACGATCAGCCACTCTTCTATAAGAGATTCAATTTGGATTTTAAGGCAACATATGAATTCATATTGATTAAACATGAATCAAACTAGTTGTAGGAAGATGGAAACTCACGGCCAGCCCACTCCTTAAGAGATTGAATTCTATTCTTGATCTTTAATCCTTGGTTACTAAGGAATAAGCATTTCATTAGTTGTAGGAAATCTTAAGTGGGTGACTAAGTCAATTTAACTCCTCCAAAATGTGATATATGCAAGACTTTAAGAGTCACTTTATAAGTGATGGGGTGCCGCCACGTTTGGGGGGGGGGGGGAGGCTTAATCTTATCCTATAATTGTAATTAATCAACCACTACTCCTTAATTAACTAGTTAACCTCCCACTAAAATTAATAATTATCCGATTATCCATATAATTAATAATTATCTCAAATTACTTATAATAATACTCACTTTAAACACACCTTACTATCGTGGCCACGTGGTACCTTGTATGGTACTAGTCCATAAATATCAGATATTTTAGCTCGGGCCGTATTTTATCACAAAATTGCCAAACTTAGACGGAACTCATTTTCTTTGATTAGCTTACCCTCTCACCTTCGCGAATTAACTTATCACTTGTTTGAAATAGCATAATGCTTATAATCTCAAAATAATTCTCATTCCCGAACTTACGTCGATTAACTTACGACGAAACCTTAATGTACGAAAATGCGGAATGTAACATCTCATTTTCGAGCTTATATCAATTTAGTTATGGCGTACTTCCATGCACAAAAACATGGGGTGTAACATCATTCCCCCCTTTGGAACATTCGTCCTCGAATGTCGACTGATGTACTTATCATTCTCATAACCCATAGCTCTTGCGAATACTTTAATACTCTTCTTCCCATTTAGGAAATTGTTCTTTGAATAAAATCCAAAGACCAGGGTATTCCCCCCTTTAGGCTTCTTTCTCGCACCACGGTCTGTGGTCGGAATTCTTCCAATTTCGTAACTCTTGCTATCTTCTGTCATACAGCCTGTACGACTTTTTCCTTGTATGTGCGCCTATGAGAATATTATTATATCTTAGTTCATAGACCTGGTTATTCACCCGTATGACTTTACTGCATCTAGGTAGGTCATACTATACCATAACTCTTACCTTGGTTTTTTATTTTTTTTAATTATCGAGGTCTGCTACCCAATGCTAGGTTACTCTCTCGCTTCTTATCATAGATGTATAAATCCAAGTCCTTCAATGCTTCCTTATTATTGTTCATCTAAAGGATGAAATCCTTATCTCCTCTCATACGTTGGAACTTTATCCATCTATTATCCATTCACCTTAACGCTGATCCATAATCTACCACTGATAACTTGACCTCTTATGTAACACTGCCGCTAGGGCCCACGTTTCATCGGGGACATCTGGAGTAATTAGACTGATTCACCTAGGGGCGATACTATACTTCCATAACCGTATTTCATAGCATCCCAATGTGATTCATCTTATGGGGGGTATTCTAATCCTGTACAATTCATGAAATCATTACTCAATCGAAGGCCTAAACATCATCCTTTATCTATCACAATTACACCCTCATTCTACACCAGTGCAGTATTCCATCTCTTCTAAATGCTATTAGTCTTAGACTCCTTTGAGTTCATTCTGGCTATAGTGAGCTTTGTATAACTTAGAGAAACCATCTGTTTTTCTTGTTTTCATGGGCTTAATCCTGAGGACTTATCCATTTTCGTCACCTTCTCACTTGCCCTTTTTTTATCCTACTCCTGTCTTCTAGAACCTTGTCGCTTCACCATACAATAGATCGCGACCTACACCTATCTATTTATATTACTCGCAACCTTTCAACTTGCTTGCATCATAGATTTCCTTATGTCATTCTAGAACATCAAGTGAGACATCACATCGTCTCTAACTCTTCTTTACTCTCTTAATCAAGCTTATCGATACCTAGACCATAGGCTGGAAGATATGCTACTAACAATGCCACTATTATTCCTGGATACTGAATCCCCACACTTCTAGCCTTTTATCCGAAGTATGGACTATTCACAACCTTCTGCATTTGAGTATCTCGTATGTTGTCCACCTTTACCTTACTTATCTTAATGTCTCACATCATATCTTCTATCCCTTTCATAACCCCCTTCCACACCGGTATGATTCACATCCACAACTTGAAGCTATATTATAATACTTGCACCTCTGGTGCATACATAATCCGGTGGGAGCTTCATACTGAATTCTTACGAGGCGGGTATTCTTTTAACTGGATTTATCATAGAACCGTCACAAAATATGGCTGTTGTACTATCTCTCTTGTACCTCTGATATTAAGAGTAATTCTGCAATTTTTCTCAATCACGATGTGTAAAATTTTCTGGGTCCAATAATGAGACTCCTGATTTACTTAGATGATGTAACTCTTTAGTTTGCTCTTTCTTCTGATCATCCTTTATGTAGGCTTAAGCTATCTTCCGATCTGCAGCTCCTGGTATTAGTTATTACTTTAGCCTTTCATGGGCGCAATGGAATATCCATGATCCAATCTTTTAGTACTTCAATACTTTGTGTATGACCTGGACTCAATTCTTTCTTTTAACTTATACCAGAGTCTTCTACGGCTGTATGATTATCAACATATATACCGCATGGATAATGCTCCGAAATCTCAAGTGCGTTCATAACGTAACTAACTCTGGATCATTGCTTGAATAATTCCTTTCGTTCCTTCTCAACTTTCTTTAAGCGTAAGCTATTACTTTTCCTAGTCTTTCTGTCCCCTTGTTGCGTGCATACTTAACTTATCTTAGTTCCCATGCATACCAGAATTTTCGTGCAACTCATATGATTTCGAATATTACTTTTCATTTTACTTTCCATTCATTAGGCACGGTAGGTGCCACTTCCTTATGGAGTGCATACAATGTTGTAGTGAGATTGTTTTTACAAGACCATTTCTTCTTTAGGTCACTGTGCTTAAGTTGAAGCCTTCTTGCTTATTCCCTCAGCTAGTCTTTCATTGTAGTACTTAGGGAGGACCCTCTGACTATTGCAAATCTGTAGGCTTATTACATTGTATACTCGACGGACCTTTTGATGTCCTTCCTTGCCTATAATTATCCGTAGTTACTTACTTCCACGCCCTTGTGCTTGTAGGGTTGTTCTGAACTGATATTTTGACTGTCTTCCCAGTGTGACTATCTTTTATTTCCATAACATTCATACGGAACTTTTAACTACCCCAAATCTTATCTGAATATTTCTTAAGGGTCACGATTTTGTATCTGTGAGACTGAATTCACCATATTGGACTTTACTATGTTTATCTTGCATGATCTGCTAACTCATCTGCAACCTCCTATTTATCGATAACTAGGCTCTTTCTGAATCAATTACTGACTACTCGTTGGCCCATTCTCATATCAATATTCTGCGTAATCTTTCTTGGGTTATTTCCTTTGTCTTAACTTACGTCTCGCACTAATTCCTTATCTATCAATAACATCTTGGGTAGGGACCCTTACTTCCTTTCCTTGACGTCGTGTTTGCATAATGTTCTGGAATCGTAGCATATATGTAGGCTTTGAAGAAGTGCAATCTCGTCCCTTTTTTATTTTTTTATCGCATTCTTCCTTTACCATTCTATAATTAATAGAATCCCTTAATTCTGACTTAATGCCATATTACTCCATATTCCCCCCTTTAGGGGATTACTAACATTTAGTGCTATGATGATCTACGTATAAATGTTGTACCTCTTCATCTTTGGAATCTTTTCACATCATCGATAACCCTCATTCGCCTTGCGGTAATCCTTTTGTACCAAGGGTAACAAATTTCCTTACTCACGAGGGAAACACCTAGTGTAATTGGCACATACAGTCCCTTAAGCTTAACTTTACTCACCTTGCTTGCTTTAGGGAAGCGTCTTCCTGAATGACCTTTAAAGGATATTCTTCTGTCGTCCATTCTATTATCGCCGGAACGAAATCTGAAATTCTCATGATGTCGACCATTATCGAATCATTCAGTCCCTAATTCATATTTAGTTTATCTTGTTCACCAGCCCATACTAATTTCTATTACTCTGGGGTTTAACTCTCCCTTCTGGTAGTCGCGTTGGAGTCACGAACTTATTTCTCGAAATGAGGATATGACTTTGTGGCCTATACTCTTTTGTTGTTTCAAGGCCTGGCTCCTCTCGTCTTTTCATTCACTTGACTATATACTCTATAATACTGTCATATTTTTTTTTCATCTACCGTTGTCATCCATGCATCACATCTTACTTATAATGCTTCATTAACTCTCTTCTCATTTCCTGCTAACATTTCTGTCTATCACTTTATTTTGAAAATTTCAACAGGACATTCTTTTGCTTTTAGCTCTTGCTCCATCTACTGACTATTCGGGTTGCCTAACATTTATTTTCTTTACTAGGGACGGGAGCCATACTAAGGTAATATTTATCCCTTTCAAGGCTTCTAGTGCCTATCTTTGTAGTACTCATATCCAGCTGCACTATTTTAGAGTGCACCATCTGGGTATCTCACAAGGAGATCTATTCGCACATTTTGCAAAATCCTTCGAAAATGTCAACTGGCGCAAACAATCCATCCACTATTTTGGGTCACTCCAACCCCAGCCGGACCCTGATATCCGTTCTTCTCTTATACTACTTTTGTTAGCCCCCATAGGGCATAAATGAGATGGGTGTGGCCAATTGTACATATCTATATTATTGTTGAAGGTAACTCAAAAGGCTTATATTTCTCTGCCTGAATTGTGAATATTGATAATCTTCATTAACTGGGCGCCTCGTACACTTCATCATTTTGCTTCTTCTACTTGTTGAAACTTGTATCTATCTTCCGAATCTCTCATCGCCTTTCACCATAGGGGTGGATAGATATTCCTGCCTTAAGACTCCTTATTAAGAGGCTTTCATATCTTAGTATACACACGATCTACTGAATACCTCATATTTATCCATCATAAGCATGATGCAAAAATTGAGTTCCTCTGACTCAACTCTTCCACATCTATATCTCTTACCAACCATCTTTCTAGATATAGGCATCGTCGTATTATGAATAAAATAAACTTTAGGAAATTGAGTTCTTACAACTGAGCTCTACCACACGATCTAGAGTAAGAAGAAAGAGTGACAGTCCTAAATGCCCTGTAGCCTCATGCTTATAAGTGTGATGCACAATACACCCATAAACAAGACTCTACTAGACACGACTTGTAGACTCCCTAGGAGAGAACCTAGCTCTGATACCACTTTTGTCACGACCCAAATCGATGGGCCGCAACAGGCACTCGGTACCTTACTTAACTGAGTACCAACATAGCATATCTTTCTTATTGTACTTTCATTGGCAAATGGGATAAATGGGCCGTCATGGGCTAACCAGAATAAACATAGGGGAATACTCCATATAGGATGACCCAACCAGATATAAAAACTTATACATGTGATATACGGGCCTATAAGGCCAACATGATCATTTGTAAACTCAAAACATAGGCCGGCAAGGCCATACAAGCATTCGTATACATGACATCTGTCTACAAGCGTCTAAGAGTACATAAATATCATAAAGGTCGGGACTGAGCCCCGCCATACCAATCAATACATGTCCTAATTATACTGATCAAATAAGCAACTCCGGAGCAAATGAAGAGCACCAACATCTTCCGCTGAGCTGATAGCCTACTTGGAGGGCTCTCGACCTATCTATCGGGACCCGCGGGCATGAAATGCAACGTCCCCAGGCAAAAGAGATATCAGTACAAATAATGTACCGAGTATGTAAGGAATGAACATCAGTAAATAATAGACATGAGAGAAATATAGAGTAAAAGACTCAACATGTATGTCTAAATAGCTCTGTGAATCATTTAATATTATAATGTCATGCATATGCGTATAAATGTCATACCATGCATGGGTATATGCGTTCACAATATCATCAAGCCTCTGAGGGCATCCCATCATATCATTTCGGCCACTGTGGACAAATTATCAATGTATACCAACTGATTAGGTGGTGGTGCGTATATAACGCCGTAACCGTTTTCTCATATCCCATATAAATATATTATACATATATATATATATATGCGTTTATAACGCTATCTGGTCATTGGTCAATGTACATGTATAAATGCATGAAATGCATAAGAAATACGTTAATAAGATTTTCTCTGAATGTCATAAAAATAATATGCCTATCAGATAAATTTTATCAAATACGTATTTTTTCTGAGACCCATGAATAGAAGATATAATAATAATTTACGTGGGGAATCAAGAATATAGACACCCCTAATATTTCTATGAATAGAGTCATTTATGGAAGTTGTGCATTTGCTCATTTCGTTCGTGTCATATAGATCATGCCAAAAAAAAAAAAGAAAGGATAGGCTTAACATACCTGGACCGATTCTCGTAGAATTTGCAATTTACGCTTTACAAAATCAATCAACCAACGTTATAAATTCTTGGTACGGATTTGTTTTGCTCTTTAAAGAGCTCACGATCAGCCACTCTTCTATAGGAGATTCAATTTGGATTTTAAGGCAACATATGAATTCATATTGATGAAACATGAATCAAACTAATTGTAGGAAGATGGAAACTCACGGCCAGCCACTCTTTAAGAGATTGAATTCCATTCTTGATCCTTAATCCTTGGTTACTAATGAATAAGCATTTCATTAGTTGTAGGAAATCTTATATGCAAGACTTTAAGAGTCACTTTATAAGTGATGGGGTGCTGCCACGTTTTGGGGGGGCTTAATCTTATCCTATAATTATAATTAATCAACCACTACTCCTTAATTAACTAGTTAACCTCCCACTAAAATCAATAATTATCCGATTATTTACATAATTAAGAATTATCTCAAATTACTTATAATAATACTCACTTTAAATACACCTTATACACCTTACTATCGTGGCCATATGGTACCTTGTATGGTACTAGTCCATAAATATCGGGTATTTTAGCTCACTCCGTATTTTATCCCAAAATTGCCTAACTTTGACGGAACTCATTTTCTTTAATTAACTTACCCTCTCACCTTCGCGAATTAACTTATCACTTGTTTGAAATAGCATAATGTTTATAATCTCAAAATAATTCTCATTCCCGAACTTACGTCGATTAACTTACGACGAAACCTTAACGTACGAAAATGCGGAATGTAACATCTCATTTTCGAGCTTATATCAATTTAGTTACAGCGTACTTCCATGTACGAAAACATGGGGTGTAACACTGACGCCGTGTTTCTCGACATTATGGGTATCTCGAGCTCCAGATCGAGTGCCACCATGAATGCTATTTTCAGGTTCGTAATGTAGGTTTGCCTCAATGGCCACACAAGAATTAACGTCTAATGGCGCTTCGACTTGAGCTCCAACGGCGTCGACAAGCAGCTTTTCGGCCCTGGGCGTCAATTTGTTGTTCTCACCTTGAAAACCAGCTTCGTTGTCGATAGGTAAGGTCATTTAATCGATAGCTCGTTGTTGCTAATCCGAAACCAAAGACACTTCCAGAAACAAGCATAAAATGGCGTGTTTTGCGGATTCGTATCAAATAACCACTATTATCCTTAGCCCCACGGTGGGCGCCAAACTGTTTACCCGAAAAATGGATAGAGTTGAATTTGTACGTAGTTCTAAGGGTATGTGGTATAAATTGACACAAGTCGTAAGAGTAAATAGAAATATCGAATATTGACTGTACAGAATGAAAAATAAGCAAAATTGAAAAGAGGATGATTTATAGATTAAGCAAGATGAATCAATCTATGATGCTAAAAAAAGATAATTCTTCAATATAGGAATGTATGATATCTGAGTTACAATGTATGCAAAACTTAACTTGACCCTTTACAAGAAATATAGTCATCCCTTTTATAGTGGGGGATCCTACTTTAGATATAATTAAAAATACTTAATGGGGAACCCATGATAAATCAACTTTTCCCTTAGTGCGGCTGCAACGGCTCTTGTCTATGAGCTCGATCTTGATCGGACTCAACATTGGTCGCTATTGGTCGGTTTCCAGTTTTAGAGCTCGATGTGGGTTTGAGGTCGATGCCGACTCGGGGTCCGGTAATGACTTGGGCTCGGTATCGGTTGGCCTCTGACCCTTAAGCTCGATTCCATCACATCTCATCATAGTTCGATTCGGACCCGAGCTCAATAATGACTTCGAACTCGGTATTTGACCTGTACCTGAAATCTGAAGTTCGTTTGTGCTATCTTCGGATCCCATCTCGATATTATGAAGACTTCCTTCGGTCCATTATGATACCATCTCGATCAGTCGTATGAAGGCCGAAATCAATTTCGACCGTATACACTAGCCTTATTATTATTAAGTTAAACATATTCGATTCATCTATTATTAATTCACATTATAATATTCAATTGAATCAACAAATCATGATATTTAAAGCAAAATTGACGAAAAGTTCAACATAGGCTATCCTTTACATTTCTAGTCTTAGATCTGTAACTTTAAACATGAGTGAATTATACTTATTCGAACTAATAAGCACATATTTATCATTTAACATAGCATCGCAACACTAATCAGTTTTAACAAAAGCAGAAACTTGAATTATTTTCAACAATTCGTCATTCAAACAAGTAAAATTGTAAGGCTATGAAGGTGTATGTACCTAGTATGCGAAGACAAAGCTCTAGGTTCCAAATAAAGACAAGATAAAAATATGATAGAGCTCAACAAACAGAGAAAACAACAGTAGCAAAATCCAGGTCAAAACAACTCTTGAAAACTCAGAAAAAATAAAATTGAGTGCCCGAATTCCAGCAGAAACCAAACACAGATTTTTCTTTTTTATTTCTACCAAAAAATTCCCTAAGATCTTGATATTTTTGTATTTTTGGAGACTTAGCAATTTTCAGATCTCTGTATATTTTTTCAACAACTGAGAATTATTTTTCTTAGGCTTAGGAGAGGTCCTTAAATAGGCACCATGACGGTTTTCCATTCTTTCCTTTTCCACTTTTTCCCTCCGGTCAAAATCCTCCTAAAAGAATAATCTAGTGAGTTCCCTAAACTACCCCTTTTACTCTTATCCTCCTCGAACTTATTTACCCCTTCCGGAACCTTCTTTCTCTCTTTTTACTCTTATATTTTACCTCTTATTTCTTTTTACCCCCCCCCCCCTCTCCCCCCCTTCAGACCCATTAAGAGTAAGTGGGCTTGGGTCAAGTGACCCTAGCCTAGTGGACCATACTTAACTGTTGAACTCCTCAGTGCGGTCTTTTTAATGTCAATAAGACTAATTTGTTAGTCAAAATAGGCCCATATGAAATTAACTCAGAGACAAAACAATCTGAATAACTAATTACAATTAGAAAAGTAAGAATTTAGCAACAACTAATCAAGAAAGCACATAAATAATTAACACTATACTAATAGATTAACATGCAATTCCAAACAACCACTAGACTAGAGTCTATTTAACTATAAAAACATACGCTAAACTATACAAACATATGCTAAAGAGGACGTCAGATTGATTTGTCCGACCAACGAGGGTCTTTATCCCAAGATATCCATCTTAGGTTTTCACCTTAATATATCTACTTGGGGTAAAGACTCTCAAGATTTAGATGAGATTAATCAGGAGAAAAAGTCAATGGGGCCTGGTGCTTGGAACACCAAGAGTTTCCAATCGATGAGCACTAATCTGGATTTGAAATCCGATAAGCACTTCATCGATCTGAAGCTTTTGGGAGCCAAAGTTTATGGGGAAGGATATAGAAAGAAAACGACTCAGCGGGACATTTTGGCCGGTCAACAAGGGATTCAGGGGTGGTTCTGGCTAATTTTGAGATTATCTGACTACCAAAGGTCATTGCCCCAAGAGATCCATCTAGGATTTTAAATCCCCGATGAATTTTCTTGGTGCGAGGACTCCTGAGAGCTATATCTTTGTGGAGGTAAAGGAGTTCAAGCGACACTGGCCAGTCAATAGCTAGTTTACCGGCAGCGATAATCGTGAAAATCCTGAAACTCACCTCAATCGATAGATATCTATCGATTGGTGGTGGTCTGAGAAGATTTCACCCATCGGATAAACGAAAATCGAAAATGGCAGAATACTAGGGTTTGGGAAATTCCTAGATCTACTAATCGTGAAGATGTGGTCATTTTTAGGGAAAATGGATTAGAGATCAGGAATGAGGAGGAGTTGAGGATTATCTGGTGATAATTTGGGATGGTTTGGAGATGGCATGTCGCCGTGAGGCAATTTTCGACCGGCGGTCAACGGTGGTCAAATGGTGGAGGAGCGGTGGTAAAGAGGTGGTAGGCGGCGGAGGCGATTTTCGGGCGCCCTGAATTCCTAATCTAGGCGCAGGGATTTGGGATTTCATAAAAATGAGATCTTTTGGATCTATTTTGTTTAAAAGGGGTCAGACATGGAAATGACGTAGCTTAAAGATGAAGCTACATTGTTTTGACAGTCTCCGAGGCAGGGGTTGGACCGGGTTTTGGGCTGGCTGGGGCGGACTATTTTAGGCAACTAGGCCGCTGACTCATTGGCCCAGTTCAATTTAGAACCCAAATCTGACCCTTTTTCTTCCTTCTCTTTTAATTTCAAAATTAGCCACTTTAAATTATAACACCTCCAATTAAAGCTATTTTGCACAATTAACCTATTTAACTAATCATCTAATAATCAACAATTAAAATTGTAAATTGATAAATGATTTTTATAATGTCACTAATAAATCCTAAGAACGCAAATTCTTTTATGATTTTTTGTATTTTTAACATGCCCTAAGATGTAATTAATGCTATGAAACACAATTAGAAATGCAAAATGCAACTAAAAGTGTAAACCAAATTTAAAAAATTCCTAAAAATCACATAAAACTCAAGAACAATTAAAGGACTAATTTAAAGTATTTTTAGAAGTAACTCATCATAGGGCAACAATTATATGCTCACAGCTGCCCTTCTTTGCTCGAGAACATGAAGTGTTTTTGGACAAAGACAAAGTGAGCAATTGTGATTAATTTTTGCCCGTTTGGTACTCCATAGGAAGTATTTTATTTTTTTAAAAAAGTTAAGTGAACCTTGATTTTGAGGTTTCCTACATATCCTTGGCTATAAAGGAATCAGATTAATATAGTTCTAGAAGTTTTGGTAGCTAGGACTACCGAAGAGCTATGAAACACTAATGTTGCTGCTTGCTGAACTCCTTACTACACACAAAATCAAAGTCAAAAGAAACTAAACGTACCTATTAACTACGAGTTACAATAATCCCATCTATAAGTTTTCTGAATCTTGGTCTTGAGTCTTGACTAGTGCTTCATGCAGACTTCGACTTGAATCTTCATGCCTCTTAGCTGTAGGTGCTAGTTGACTCTTTAAAGGGTTCTTTATTGATCAAATGGAGGATGTGATGCTTGTCACATTAGTCATGTTCCGAGAAGTTCCTGCCATATTTCACTTGCTTTTGCATCTTGAACTTCCTTTTTCTTAGGTTCAGGACTGAGAATTTATTTCTTTGGACTATGTCGCACTTCGTACCTTGAGGTAAAACCTCCTAAGATACCAGAACAAACAAACAAATGAATATTTCTGCCCCAGTTTTCACTAGAAAAATTTCGTAAGTTATTGTGACAAAACTCTAAACTACTTCTTTTATTGAAAGCAAGAAAAATACTGGGATTGGTGTACCCCGGGGAAATCATGATTTCTGGGAATGGTGTAACTTTATTTCAAATGAAAAATCAACTAAAGATTGGTATACCTTACATTGGGGAATATTACTAGGGAATGTGTACCTTTTAATATTAAATATCATCAACTAGGGGATGGTGTACCCTATGATAGAAAATATAGCTGGGGTTGGTGTTCTCTATACTGGCATGCGACTAGGAAATGATGTATCATTTTGTCTTAAATATCATCAACTACGGAATGGTGTACCCTATGTTGGAAAATACAGCTAGGGATTAGTGTACCCTATACTAGCATGCGACTAGGGAATTATGTACCCTTTTGTTTGAAATATCATGAACTAGGGATGGTGTATCTTATGTTAGAAAATGCAGCTACGCATTGGTGTACCCTATACTAGCATATGACTAGGGAATGTTGTATCCTTTTGTCTTAAATATTATCAACTAGGGGATGGTGTACCCTATGTTGAAAAATGTAGCTAGATATTGGGATACCCTATACTAGCATGCGACTAGGGAATGGTGTACTCTTTTGTCTTATATATCATAAACTAGGGGATGGTGTACCTTATATTGGAAAATGCAGCTAGGGATTGGTGTACCCTATACTAGCATGCGACTAGGGAATAGTGTACCCTTTTATCTTAAATATCATCAACTAGGGGATGTTGTACCCTATGTTGAAAAATACAGTTAGGGATTGGGGTAACATATACTAGCATGCGACTAGGAAATGGTGTACCCTTTTGTCTTATATATCATCAACTAAATGATGGTGTATCCTATGTTGGAAAATGCAGCTAGGGATTGATGTACCCTATGCTAACACGATTTTAGATATATTGAGGAGATGGAATAAAGTGGAAAGTTTTGAGAGAACTTCCTTTTGGAGGATGCTAACTATTGCGGAGCTGTATTTAAGCCCATGCGATTTTCCCTTTTGATGATACCAGCTTCTTGCGA
Source organism: Nicotiana tomentosiformis (assembly GCF_000390325.3). Lineage (NCBI taxonomy): Eukaryota > Viridiplantae > Streptophyta > Magnoliopsida > Solanales > Solanaceae > Nicotiana > Nicotiana tomentosiformis. The sequence goes on from NC_090823.1 coordinate 64,744,709, forward strand.
GGTTGTTTTTCCTACATTGTGCATGTTTCTTATTTTTTAACAAAGAATAGTTGTCAGTTTGGAATGGTGGTTGGTTTGTGTCTTTAAGTGCTTCAGACACTTGGTCTTGGCATATTTTCCCCCCTTGGATGCTAATTTCAATGGTAGCATGTTGCTTCTTGAATGACAACTTCATTTTCGGCTTTGTGCGGCCTTTGTCTTTTTGGACTTTCAATCTAGTGGTTTGTAGCCTAGAACAACTCAAACTCAACCTTTTAACTTTATTTTTCCTTTGAGGGCAATCAACTTGACTTCTTCCTTTGATGTTTCTGATTTCAGGGCATCTGCCAATCATTGCCATTCGGGAATGACTTGATGCCTTTTGCAGATGCTGAGAGCTCTGGATTATATCACCTTGATTCAATTGAGAGTCCTGTGATCGATTTTGCCATCCTCTCTTTATCTTACTTTTGCACAAAGTTATACCGAAAAGGGATTCAAGGAAAAGCTTCGATTGTAAAGGTGAAGCAAACAATTGGAGAGAAGAAGGAATTTAAACAAGAGGCATCCCTTTCAGGGAATGGAGAAAAAGTTTATCTGAGATACATACACACTTCAATGAACATGACATGCCTCTTTGACTGGATGCCTGATATGTGAAAATTGACCAACTCTTTGAAACTTGTCACCACTTTTATCTTGAACCTGAGAACCCATGCTTAGCCTCCATTGATGCCATGTAGGTGCAATGTCACGACCCAATTTCTCCCTTCATGAACTGTCGTGACAACACCTAGTCTCTACGACTAGGTAAATCTAATTATTGCGGAAATGAAATAAAAACACAAAGATAACAGCTAACAAATATAGCTAATAAGAAAAAATGGTGCCACTCGACCTATACAATATTCACTTTTTCCCAAAACCCGGAATACCGTAAGTCATAAGCTACTAAGAAGTCTTAACCGTTCTATACGTCATTTCTACAGAAAGAAGGCAAAAATGAGCATAGGGGGATAGATGGGGACTCCGAGGATCTGCGGGCGCGAGCATATGTACCTTGAAGTCTCCAATAAGCAGCAGCGACTGCACTTAGTGATGAGGCTGGTAAGATGAACCCGGATCTGCACACGAAAAATATGTGCAGGAAAGGGTGTGAGTACACCACAACGGTATCCAGTAAGTGCCAAGCCTAACCTCGGTCGAGTAGTGACGAGATCAGATTAGGGCCCTACTGGTATAAATATAATGAAATAAGACAGAATGAAATATCACAGTAAAATAAATACGGAAATCTAACAGGAATAGAATCAATGAAAGCCAACAGCTCAGAACACAGTGATAACATCAGGGGATCTCCCGAGATACCATCTCGTAGTCCCAAACGTAAATGTGCAGGGGGGAGGGGATCTCCCGAAATATTGTTCCATAGTCCCAAAATAAATATGCAAAAAAGGGGGATCTCCCGTAATACCGTTCCGTAGTCTCAAAGTAAATATGCAGTATAGGGGGATCTCCTTGAATACCGTTCCGTAGTCCCAAAGTAAATATGCAGCGCAACCAACTGAAATAGCAATTACAGTAAGAAATCCTACAGTTTAGACTAAGTTCAAGTCAAGGAAAACAGGTAATTTCACTAAACATGCTGCACAGAGTTCAAAAAGGCAGTTAAACAAGTAGGCATGCCATTTTAGTCTAAACAGGATAGTTACGTATGCTAGTGTGTTTCAAATAAGGAGAAAACAAGTTATGACTTAGTGAAAAATGGAGTTTTACAACAAATAGCCCGTGTACGTACTCGTCACCTCACGTACACGGCGCTCACATATCAAATAGTACCAAATCCTAAGGGGAGTTCCCCCACACAAGGTTAGGCAAGCCACTTACCTTGAACCAAGCTCAATCAATCAATCACAATGCCTTTCCCACGAATATCCGGCTCCAAGTGGCACAAATCTAGACAAAATCAATTACATAGCATAAATATAACTACAAGAAACTAATCTAGCTAATGAAATCAAGGTTAACGCAAAAAATTGAAAAATCGCTCAAAAAGCCTCCTCGGGCCCACGTCTCGGAATCGGGTAAAAGTCACAAAATACAATCACCCATTCACTCACGAGTTCACTCATAACAAAATTACTCAAATCCGATACCAAAATTCGGTCTAAGAACATTTCTCAAAATTTTCCCAAATTTTCACCCCAAATCCGAAATTAAATGATAAAATAAATGATAGATTAGTGGGATATAACCATAAAAAAGTTAGGAATCATTACCCAATGACTTCCTTTGAAAATCTCTTAAAATTTCATCTTCCACCGAGCTCCCAATTCAATTTGGTGATATGAACTCAAAACCCTCATTTTTGAACTTTAATACTGCTCAGTGACTCCTTAATCGCGATCGCGGAAATAGCCTCACGATCGGGAAGAACAACTTTGCTGCCCCAGAAATTAATTCTACGCGATTGCATAAACCACCACGCGAATGCGATGCTCTGGCTCCCATACTCATGCGATCGCAAATGTCCTTACATGTTCGCGATGAGCAAAGCGCGTGGCCCAGTTGTGATCCACTTAACCTTACGCGAACACGACCTTGTCTCTGTGTTCGCGAAGCACCACCTCACAACACTACGTGTTCGCATGCCCATGCCAATGTCTGCAAACGCGAAGAACGATTTCATCCTCTGTCCAGCTAAGCCTACACGATCACGGATCACCCCACGCGATCGCATATAAGGAAACCAGAATTAGACATTAGAAAACTTCAGCAACCTCCTAAGTCTAAAATTCGATCCGTTGGGCGTCCGAAACTCACCCGAGTCCCTTGGGACCTTAACCAAACATACCAACCAATCCTAAAACACCATACGAACTTAGTCGAACCCTCAAATCACATCAATCAATGCAAAAATCAAGAATCACCCTCCAATTCAAACTTAAAGAACTTGAAACTTCAAAATTCGACAACCGACGCCGAAACCAACCAAACCACGTCCGATTGACCCCAAATTTTGCACACAAGTCATATTCAACATTTCAGACCTACACTAACTTCCGTAGCTCATTTACTAATGCAATGTTTTTTGACCTAAGCTTCCGAACATGTCTGTCCAAAATAGCCACTGGCTCCTCAACATAGGATAGATCCTTGTCCAACTTGACTGAGCTGAAATCCAACACATGAGACGGATCGCCGTGATACATCTGGAGCATCGAAACATGAAATACCGAATGAACTCCTGCTAGGCTGGGAGGTAAGGCAAGCTCATAAGCAACCTCCCCAACTCGCCGCAATACCTCAAAGGGGCCAATAAACCTTGGGCTCATCTTGTCCCTCTTTCCGAACCTCATAACGCCCTTCATAGGCAAAACTCGAAGTAGGACCCTCTCTCCAACCATGAATGCAACATCGCGAACCTTTTGGTCCGCATAGCTCTTCTCTCTAGACTGGGCTGTGTGAAATCTGTCTTGAATCACCTTCACCTTCTCCAAGGCATCCTGAACCAAGTCCGTACCCAATAATCTGGCCTCACCCGGCTCGAACCAACCCACCGGGGACTGACACCTCCTACCATACAGAGCCTCATACGGAGCCATCTGAATGCTGGACTGATAACTGTTGTTGTAGGCAAACTCCGCAAGTGGCAAGAACTGATCCCAAGAATCTCCAAACTCCATCACACATGCACGAAGCATATCCTCAAGAATCTGAATAGTGCACTCAGACTGCCCATCCGTTTGAGGGTGAAAAGCTGTGCTCAACTCCACTGAGTACCCAACTCTTGCTGTACGGCTCTCTAAAACCGTGATGTAAACTGCGTGCCCCAGTTAGAGATGATAGATACTGGCACACCATGAAGTTTGACAATCTCTCGGATATAAACTTGAGCCAGCTGCTCGGAAGAATAGGTAGTCATCACAGGAATGAAATGAGCTGACTTGGTCAGCCAGTCCACAATCACCCAAACTGCATCAAACTTTCGCTGAGTCCGTGGGAGTCCAACAACAAAGTCCATAGTGATCCGCTCCCATTTTCGCTCCGGAATCTCTATCTTTTGAAGCAACCCACCCGGTAGCTAATGCTCATACTTTACCTACTGGCAATTTAGACATATAGCCAAATACTCTACTATGTCCTTCTTCATCCTCCTCCAATAATAATGCTGCCTCAGGTCATGATACATCTTCGCGGCACCCGGATGAATTGAGTACTGCAAGCTGTGAGCCTCCTGGAGAATCAACTCACGTAACCCGTCCACATTGGGCACACATAACCTGTCCTGCATCCTCAATGTACCATCCTCCCCAATAGTGACCTCCTTAGCATCACCGTGCTGGACCGTGTCCTTAAGGACAAACAGATGGGGGTCATCATACTGACGCTCCCTGATACGATCATAAAGGGAAGTGAGAGACCACACAAGACAATACTCGACTCGGCTCAAAAATATCCAATCTCACAAACTAGCTGGCTAAGGCCTGAACATCCAACGCCATGGGCCTCTTTGTTGCTGGTAGATAAGCTAAACTCCCCAAACTCTCTGCCCGGTGACTCAAAGCATCGACCACCACATTGGCCTTCCCCGGGTGGTACAAAATGGTGATGTCATAATCCTTAAGCAGCTCTAACCACCTCCTCTGACGCAAATTAAGATCCTTCTGCTTGAACAGATGTTGCAAACTCCTGTGATTAGTGTAGATCTAATAAGGAACGCCGTACAAATAGTGCCTCCAAATCTTCAAGGCATGAATAATAGCCTCTAGCTCAAGGTCGTGGACAGGATAGTTCTTTTCATGCACCTTCAGCTATCTGGACGCGTAGGCGATCACCCTACGGTCCTGCATCAACACCGCGTCGAGGCCAACTTAGGACACATCAAAATAAACTGTATAAGACCCCGAACCTGAAGGCAATACCAATACTGGGGCTGTAGTCAAAGTTGTCTTGAGCTTCTGAAAGCTCTCCTCACACTCCTCTGTACACCTGCATGGAGCACCCTTCTGGGTCAGCCTGGTCATAGGCATTGCAATAGATGAAAATCCCTCAACAAACTGACGGTAATACCCTGCCAAACCAAGGAATCTCCGGATCTCTGTAGCTGAGGATGGTCTGGGCCAACTCTACACTGCTTCCACCTTCTTCGGATCCACCTTGATCCCCTCACTCGACACAATATGACCCAAAAATTCCACAGAGTCTAACCAGATCTCACATGTTGAGAACTTTGCATACAACCTTTTTTCTCCCAAAGTCTGAAGCACTGTCCTCAAGTGCTGCTCATGATCCTCCCGAGTCCGGGAATACACTAGAATGTTGTTAATGAATACGATGATGAAATAATCAATATAGGGCCGGAACACACTGTGCATCAAATGCATAAAGGCTGCTGAGGCATTGGTCAACCCAAATGACATCACAAGGAACTCTTAAAGGCCATACCGAGTCTTGAAAGTAGTCTTCGGGATATCTGGCTCCCGAATCTTCAACTGATGATAACCTGAACGCAAGTCAATCTTGGAAAATACTTTGGCACCCTGTAGCTGATCAAATAGGTCATCAATAAGAGGAAAAGGATACCTGTTCTTCACTATGACTTTGTTCAACTGTCGATAATCAATATACATACGCATAGAACCATCATTTTTCTTCACAAACAAGACAGGAGCATCCCAAGATGACACATTGGGCCGAATGAAGCCATTATCAAGCAACTCCTACAATTGCTCCTTCAACTCCTTCAACTCAGGAGGAGCCATATGACATGGAGGAATAGAGATGGCCTGAGTGCCCAGCAACCAATCAATACCGAAATCAATATCTCTATCGGGCGGCATGCCCGGAAGATCAGCTGGAAATACATCTGGGAAATCCCTCACTATTGGAACTGACTCAACTGTAGGGGTATTAATACTGACATCTCTCACATAAGCTAAATACGCGTTGCACCCCTTATCAACCATTCATTGAGCCTTAAGAAATGAAATAACTCTACGGGAATTATACTTTAAGGTACCTCTCCACTCTAATCGCGGTAAGGCTGGAATAGCCAGCGTCACGGTCTTAGCGTGACAATCAAGAATAGCATAATGGGGCGACAACTAGTCCATGCCTAAGATAATATCAAAATCTACAATGCTGAGTAATAATAAGTCGGCTCTGGTCTCAAAACCACTAAGAGCAATCAAACACGACCGATACACGCGGTCCACAACAAGAGAATCTCCCACAGGAGTAGATACATAAACATGGGAACTCAAAGAATCCCGAGATACGCCCAAATATGGGGAAAAATAAGAGGACATATATGAATACGTAGAGCCTGGGTCAAATAATACCGACGCATCTCTATGACAGACTGGAACAATACCTGTAATGACAGAGTCAGAAGCAACTGCCTCTGTACGAGCCGGAAGAGCATAATACCTGGCTTGGCCTCCCCCTCCAGGGTGACCTCGACCTTCCCGACCTCCACCTCGAGCTGGCTGAGTAGGTGGAGTGGTAGCTGGTGCTGGAATCATGGACTGAGGACCCGGTGGAGCACGTGGTGGCTGAGAAGTCTGTGGAGGTGCAACCTTCCTAAGTCTGGGGAAATCTCTCACCACATGGTGGGTGTCTCCACACTCAAAACAACCCCTCGGAGGGCGTGGATGCTATGACTGACTCGGGCCAGGTCCGCTGGACTGGCCGCTAAAAGCACCCCGAGCAGGAGGCACATTAGATATTGGCTGTGCATAATAAGGCTCCTGGGGCCTAGAAGGGTCTGGAACACCACTGGTGGCTGGAAGAGCTGAATGAACGGGGCAACCCACATAACCCTTACCATGGCGGGCTGCTGGGGCACAAGCTCTAGAATAAGAACCAGTCTCTCGAGACCTCTTGGCCACTCTCTCCTCTCGGTCTCGGTCAAGCATGCCCTCCAATCTCCTAGAAATACTCACAACCTATTGGTAAAGAATATCCATCTCTAGCTCCCTGACCATACTAATCCGGATACTGGGGTGGAGTCCCTCAATAAATCGTCGAACCCTCTCTCGAACTGTGGAAACCAAGGCCAGTGCATGTCGGGCCAAATCATTGAAGCAGACTGCATACTCTGACACAGTCATAGCACCCTGGCGCGGCTGCTCAAACTCCACGAGCCATGAGTCCCTGAGGCTCTGAGGGACATACTCTCTCAAAAACATATCTGAGAACTGAGTCCATATAAGTGAAGCTGCCTCATCCGGACTACTCAACTCATAAGCATGCCACCAATGATAGGCTGCTCCTCTAAGCTGGAAAGTGGTAAAAGAAACCCCACTCATCTCCACTATGCCCATAGTACGGAGAATACGATGACACTCCTCCACAAAACCCCGAGCATCATCTGTAGCCAATCCGCTGAAGGTAGGTGGGTGGTACTTCTGGTACCTCTCAAGTCTGAGATGCTCCACCTCAGAAGCGGCTGTCCTAGTCTCATGCTGAACCGGGGCTACCGGCGACATATGAATGAACTGTGGGGCCTGATCAACGTGGACCCTCTGCTTTGAAGTGTGGGCTGTGGGAGTCTGTGCCCCTCCCCCGGCCTGAGATATGGCAGGAGATAACGGAATTAATCCCTCCTGAGCTAAGGTGCTGAACATACTCATGAACTGGGCTAGAGTCTCCTGGAGGGCAGGTGCAACAATAGGAACCTTGATGCTTGCCCTCTAGCTGGAAATCTTAGGGGCTCCTACGTCGCAGCTCACGCGGGTGCTCTGGCTACACCGCGTGGCCGTACTATACCCCGGCCCCGGCCTCTAGAGGCTCTAGCAAGGGGCACGAGTGCCTGGTCGTCAGATCCTCCAGTACGGGTCCTCGCCATCTGTGAGAAAGAATAGAATAGAGAAATTTTTAGAATTTGATGCCAATAACTCGCACGATAAGGAATCAAAAAAAGTATGTTTGTTCCTAACAGTTCCATAGCTTCCCTAAGATAAGTACATACATCTATTTACTGATCCGCGAGACTCTAATAAACCGGCTTGCGAATCACGACTCCTATGAACCTAGAGCTCTGATACCAACTTGTCACGATCCAATTTCTCCCTCCGTGAACTGTCGTGACGGCACCTAGTCTCTACGACTAGGTAAGCCTAATTATTGCGGAAATGAAATGAAAACACAAAGATAACAGCTAACAGATATAGCTAATAATCAGAAACGGTGCCACTCAGCAAATATAATATTCACTTTTTCCCAAAACCCGGAATACCATAAGTCACAAGCTACTAAGAAGTTTTAACCATTCTATACGTTATTTCTACAGAAAGAAGGCAAAAATGAACATAGGGGGATAGAGGGGGACTCCGAGGATCTGCTGGCGCGGGCAGATGTACTTTGAAGTATCCAATAAGCAGCAGCGACTGCAACTAGTGATGAGGCTGGTAAGATGAAACTGGATCTGCACACAGAAAACATGTGTAGGAAAGGGTGTGAGTACACCACAACGGTACTTAGTAAGTGCCAAGACTAACCTCGGTCGAGTAGTGACAAGTTCAGGTCAGGGCCTACTGGTATAAATATAATTAAATAAGACAAAATGAAATATCGCAGTCAAATAAATACGGAAATCTAACACGAATAGAATCAATGAAAGCCAACAGCTCAGAACACAATGATAACAACAGGGGATCTCTCGAGATACCGTCTCGTAGTCCCAAACATAAATGTGTAGGGAGGGGATCTCCCCGAATACTGTTTCGTAGTCCCAAAATAAATATAAAAAATAGGAGGATCTCCCGGAATACCGTTCCGTAGTCCCAAAGTAAATATGCAGTACATGGGGATCTCCTGGAATACCGTTCTGTAGTCCCAAAGTAAATATGCAGCGCAACCAGCCGAAATAGCAATTACAGCAAGCAATCCTACAGTTTAGACTAAGTTCAAGTCAAGGAAAACAAGTAATTTCTCTAAACATACTGCACAGAGTTCAAATAGGGAGTTAAACAAGTAGGCATGCTATTCTAGTCTAAGCAGGCTAGTTACATATGCTAGTGTGTTTCAAATAAGGAGAAAACAAGTTATGATTTAGTGAAAAACGGAGTTTTACAACAAATAGCCAGTGCACGTACTCGTCACCTCACGTACACGGCGCTCACAGATCAAACAGTACCAAATCCTAAGGGGAGTTCCCCCACACAAGGTTAGGCAAGCCACTTACCTCGAACCAAGCTCAATCAATCAGTCACAATGCCTTTCCCATGAATATCCGGCTCCAAGTGGCCCAAATCTAGCCAAAATCAATTACATAGCATAAATATAACTACAAGAAACTAATCTAGCTAATGAAACTAAAGCTAACGCAAGAAATTGAAAAATCGCTCAAAAAGCCTCCCCGGGCCCACGTCTCGGAATCGGGTAAAAGTCACAAAATACAATCACCCATTCACTCACGAGTTCACTCGTACCAAAATTACTCAAATCCGATACCAAAATCTCGATCAAAACCCCAAAATTCGGCCAAAGAACATTTCTCCAATATTTCCCAATTTTTCACCTCAAATCTGAAATTAAATGACAAAATTAATGATAGATTAGTGGGATATAACAATAAAGGAGATAGGAATCATTACCCAATTCAATTTTGTGATATGAACTCAAAACCCTCGTTTTTGAACTTTAATACTGCCCAGTGATTCCTTATTCGCGATCGTGGAAATAGCCTCGCGATCGCGAAGAACAACTTTGCTTCCCTAGAAATTAACTCTACACGATCGCGTAAACCACCACGCGAATGCGATGCTCTGGCTCCCATACTCACGCGATCGTGAATGTCCTCACGCGTTCGCGATGAGCAAAGCGCGTGGCTCAGCTTTGGTCTACTTAACCCTACGTGAACGCGAACTTGTCTCTGCGTTCGCGAAGCACCACCTCACAACACTACGTGTTCGCATGCCCATGTCCGCAAATGCGAAGAATAATTCCATCCTCTGCCCAGCTAAGCCTACGCGATTGCGGATCACCCCATGCGATCGCGTATAAGGAAACCAGAACTCAGATACCAGAAAACTTCAGCAACCTCACCCGAGGCCCTCGGGACCTCAACCAAACATATCAACCAATCCTAAAACACCATATGAACTTAGTCGAGCTCTCAAACCACATCAAACAACGCAAAAATCAAGAATCACCCTCCAATTCAAACATAAAGAACTTGAAACTTCAAAATTCGACAACTGACGTCGAAACCAACCAAACCACGTCCGATTGACCCTAAATTTTGCACACAAGTCATATTCAATATTACGGACCTACTCAAACTTTCGAAATTGGATTCCGACCCCGATATCAAAATTTCCACTACCGGTCCAAAACTCTAAAAATTTAACTTTCGCCAATTCAAGCCTAAATGAGTTACGGACCTCCCAAACACAATACGGATATGCCCCTAAGTCCAAAATCACCTAATGGAGCTAATGGAACCGACAAAACTCCATTCCAGAGTTGTCTTTATACTGTTCTGACTATGGTGCCAATCCTAAGGCTTAACCCTCCATTTAGGGACTAAGTGTGCCAAACACTTCCAAAAACCAAAATGAAACCTCCCGGAAAGTCACAATAGCTGAAAATAATACGGGGGAAGCAGTTAAATAGGGGATCGGGGCTATACCTCGCAAGACGACCGGTCGGGTCGTCACATGCAAGCTCTCTTTTCAATCAGAAATGCCCTTTCGCGGGTTTTCACTAGCTGATCTCTCTCATTTATCTTCTCATCATCGTCTTACAACGTCCTTTTTGAGCTTTCCCTAGTAAGACTCTCTCCTTTTATTTCTCTCTCATTATCATCTTATAGTAACCTTTGCGGGTTTTCACTAGTATGACTCTCCTCATTTTATTTCTTTACTCACCATCGCCTTGGGGTGCCTGTGAGGGTTTTCCCCAATAAGGCTCGCTCATTTTATTTCTCTCAATCTTGGTGGCGCAAGGTCCAATACCCACGACCTTTGATTTTAAACATACTTGCTAATTGGTCAGAAGGTCTTGTGAGGGTTTTAGGTAAAAAGAATACGAATTGAACTGCTTGCCTAGTTTAACTTATGGGGGAATGTGGTTTTTTTGTTGAGTGTGACTGAGCCCCAGGGTAGGGGTGCCTACGTATCCTTTCGGAGTCAGGTCAGATGTAGTTCAATTAACATGACCACTCTATTTTTGACTTTTGTTTGGTTAGGTTTTTTTTTTTGACAAACACGTTAGCTGCTCCAAAACGCATGCGCAAGTATACACGGTCATACAAGTAATATAGGATAAGTACAAATATCGTACCCACATGTAATTGTAATTAACTATTTACTAAATTAAACTAAGACAATTAATCTATTCAAGCAATTTTCTAAAGTATGGATATTCAACTAAAACTAATCTAGAGTAAGCAAACTAAGCGATTACAGAAAACAAGTTGGCAATCTTAGAGATGAATTCAATGGGAGATAATATTCCAGAGCTATGGGTTAGCTAAAAATCCAATTGAGATTTCTACTTAAATTGTCTAATTAATTTTTCTGGTTTATGGATTGATATGGTTAATATTACTTGTAGTATTCTCCCGACGTACTACTAACCTATTCAAACTAACATAACGCCTATATTCCTATGGAATTAAGATTAACAAGAATGCATTTATAATTCCCGTATAGTAACCAAGTAAGGCGATTATGTATATCCCTATCCTAACCGCAAATCCATTCCCCGATACTCAAGTTCAAGATCTCGCTATACTCAATCTTATATGCAATCTAGATTTCCCTCTCCCGAGTTCAATCCTAGATTCGTAGATAGTATTCAATTGGTGATCACACAATCGAATAATTAAGAACAAGATTGAATAAATAAACCAATATGATAAAATAACAAGAAGAAGTCAAGCTTCAAACAACAACGCTCATGTAGCACCCCCACAACTCTAGAACTAATAAACTATGATATTAAAGGAAGAAATGAGAAGAAAAACTAGTTAGAAGCCTCCTCGAAGCGTGGTTGTCGTTCTCCCATCCAAAGTGGCATATTCTCCTCCCAAAAATATGGTCGATCCCCTCAAATTTAGGTTTAGAACCCCCTTTAAACAAGTTGGGGTGTGTAGGGTTGAAATCACCAAGTCCCAGCTGAATTAGGATGAAATCCGACTTTGGGCGTCACGCTTTGCGCCAGGCGCAAAGCTGGACAATGAATATTTTAGCCTGCTGTCAACGGCGTTTTGGCTGGTGCCTGGCGCGAACCTGGACACCGAAGTCATACTTCCTTCAAATTCTTTTGTTTTTATTTCAATGTGCACGCAAACTCTTCAATTCACTTTCATTTGACTCCGACACATACAAATACCATGAATTAGAATAAATTATTATATTAAACATACACAAATCATAAAATATGAGTAAAATACGAGGCGATATACATATAAATACACATACTTTAAGCCAAATATCAATACCCCATACTTACACTCTTGCTCACCCTCGAGCAATGGAACTCTCAACTACACACCAACAACTTACACATCAACTATGGAGGAGCAATACAATTTTTAATCATACACTCTACTCTTGACTATGGTCGAAACCGGCAATAAAGCATGAGCATACGAAATTTCATATTTTTCCTGTTTTACAATTGCCCAAGTATAAACATTTCAATTCAACCAATTCCAGCAACCTACCTATAACTACCCTACCTCAAGAGCCGACTCGTTACCACTAAGCATCCTTAACTCGCACACTTACCCAATAAGAGAATTTAACAACATTACCAATCTGTCATGAGACCATGTACCCTCCGCACCAAACAAGAGAGTGAATATAAACGTAGTCCATACATTCAAGTACAACTCTAAACATAATTTAAGGACATCAAACAATTATACAAAAGGCACTCACTCTCACAAAGAAGTTCATGTGCATCCCGTGATTGTATTATATGCTTGCCCATAGTGTACATCTCTACTAATATAAGCCAGCCAAGTCTAGGATCAATTAGGTCTTTTTGGGTTGTAATGTAGGCTAAGGGACGGGTAGTGTAAGGCCCCATAAAATGTTTCCTAAAAAACTGGATTCTGTGATGCCAAAGTAGGCGCGGTTTGGAATTTTTGTATTGAACAGTGCGCTGGGAGTTGAAGAAAAATGTTGGACAGAAGTATGCACTTCTGTAGCCGTAGAACCACTCTGCAGACCGCAGATTGGTCGCAGAGTGGGGCATATTTCTGGGGAATTTTGATGCCCAATTTCTCGACCATTATGCGACCCAATAACTATTTCGCGGGCCGCATTCTTGTCGCATATCCCAACTTGGGATTTTTCGGAGGGAGGTTCTGTGGTGCACTATGCGACCGTAGAACTGTTCTATGGTGCATTATGCGACTGCAGAATAGGTCTGCAGGCCGCATAGTGACCGCAAACCATATCAGTTCTTTTCCAGTTCTGGCCCCCCATTTTTGCGGTCATTATGCAGCCCGCATAACCATTATGCTATCGCATATGCGACCGCAAAAACCGTTCTGGAGCTTCATTTTTGGGGTTTTTAAACCCGAACCCATTTCGTTAAAATACACCCCATGGACCATTTTGATCATATTTCCTGAAATTCTTAGAGTGAGAGCGAGGGTCCTAGAGGCAGAAGTGATTTTCATCACATTGCTCTTCAATTCTCACATAAACGCTTAAAGATTATCAAGAGAGGCACCTAGGTCTTCTTCCTAAGAGGTAACATTCTATCACCCAAACTCTTAATTCCAAAATGTAACTAGAATGGGCCATTTGTAAGGTAATTCATGGGGATGGGAGTGCTTACCTTGCATGCATGCATCCTTGTAGTATGTGGGAAGATTGTGAGCTAAAAATGATAGACAATGGGTTGGGGAATGATGGAATCTTCCACAAAAATGGCCTTAAAACATTGATGCACACCTAGTGTTTGATAATATGCTCAAATGAGCTAAAACCATGTTCGTCTTCCTAATTTTGGTCCAACTTGTTATATTTCTAAAATAGATTGAAGTTGCTAAGAATTACGAATCATTTAAGAGTTTGAGAAGCTCAATTGAGGTATGTTGGCTAAACCCCCTTCTCCTTAGAATCGAACCCCACGGTGTTCATGTAATTGGAGTAAGCTCTTGATCATTATAGAATTGGCGATTTCTAATGTGTTTGTGTTGAAGGATGTAAGTTCAATATTTATTCTAAGGGCTTTATCATATTATCTTGTTATTTGAGGATGTGTTCAAAATAGGGGATATGTGTTAGAACTGTTAAGACTTCATGTCAAGATTGAAATAAAGTCTGTTATGCCAAATTTTATGAAAAGCCTCTATGCGCCTAAGACTCCCAAATTGCTCATATGTGAATTTAACGTCTTGAACGGGGAGCCTTATTATTGTTGATAATAATAATGTTGGAATGCGGAAAAGAACTTGAATTATGAAATACGGCCTAGCGCCAAGAATAACTTTATAATTGGGGCCACTCGTGCCATTGTATTGAAAGTATGGGAAAGAAATATGAATTGAGAAAATTGATTGAATATGGGTGATGTCTCAAATGAGATGGCCTAGACGATCGGGTCGAGATTGGACTCCGTGTAAGAACACGGTGGTATTGTGGATGAAATTATGAAAATGGTTGATGTCTCAAATGAGATGGCTTAGCCGATCGGTCCGTGATCAGACGCCATGCTGCACACACGGTGGCACTGTGCTGGAAATTATAATGAAATTGTGGTAATATCGCAATCGGTCCAAGATCGCACTCCGTGTAAGAATACGGAGGTATTGTGAATTGTGGAATATCGGTACTAAAGATCACCCAACCTAATAATATGGAAATTGACTTGAAAATATATATGATCCTTAACTTGTTGTTTTAATATTATTTGATTCTTGACTGTTCCTCTTGTATTATCTTTCATTCTATTGAGTTGGTGTTTAGCTTTACATAATAGTGCTATTCGACGGTACTAACGTCCCTTTTACCGGAGGCGTTGCATCTTTAAATGGATACAGGTGGTTACATAGCAGACAGTGTTGATCACAGATAGTGGCATCCCCTTCTCAGCGGACTCGGTGTGCTCCATTTCATTCCGGGGTCATGTATTGCACCTTTTGTTTATATTATGGTCACTTTTGAGGTATAGCCGGGGCCTTGTTGCCGGCACCATCCTCAGTTTGAGAAGCTCAATTGAGGGAGTGCTTACCTTGCATGCATGTATCCTTGTAGTATGTGGGAATATTGTGATCTAAAAATGATAGAGAATGGGTTGGGGAATGATGGAATCTTCCACAAAAATCGCCTTAAAACATTGATGCACACCTAGTGTTTGATAATATGCACAAACGAGCTAAAAGCATGGTCGTCTTCCTAATTTTGGTCTAACTTGTTATATTTCTAAAATAGATTGAAGTTGCTAAGAATTACGGATCATTTTAGAGTTTGAGAAGCTCAATTGACGTATGTTGGCTAAACCCCCTTCTCCTTAGAATCGAACCCCACGGTGTTCATGTAATTGGAGTAAGCTCTCAATCATTATAGAATTGGCGATTTCTAATGTGTTTGTGTTGAAGGATGTAAGTTCAATATATATTCTAAAGGCTTCATCATGTTATCTTGTTATTTGAGGATGTGTTCAAAATATGGGATATGTGTTAGAACTGTTAAGACTTCATGTCAAGATTGAAATGAAGGCTGGTATGCCAAATTGTATGAAAAACCTCTATGTGCCTAAGACTCCCAAATTTCTCATATGAGAATTTAACGTCTTGAATGGGGAACCTTATTGTTGTTGATAATAATAATGTTGGAATGTGAAAAAGAACTTGAATTATGAAATACGGCCTAGCGCGAAGAATAACTTTATAAATGGGGTCACTCGTGCCATTGTATTTAAAGTATGGGAAAGAAATATGAATTGAGATAACTGATTGAATATGGGTGATGTCTCAAATGAGATGGCCTATCCGATCGGGTCGAGATCGGACTTCATGTAAGAACACGGTGGTATTGTGGATGAAATTATGAAAATGGTTGATGTCTCAAATGAGATGGCCTAGCCGATCGGGCCGTGATCGGAAGCCATGCTGCACACATGGTTGCACTGTGCTGGAAATTTTAATGAAATTGTGGTAATATCTCAAATGGGATGGCCTAGCCGATCGGGCCGAGATCGGACTCCGTGTAAGAATACGGAGGTATTGTGAATTGTGGAATATCGGTACTAAAGATCACCCAACCTAATAATATGGAAATTGACTTGAAAATGTATATGATCCTTAACTTGTTGTTTTAATATTATTTGATTCTTGCCTGTTCCTCTTGTATTATTGTTCATTCTATTGAGTTGGTGTTTAGCTTTAGATACTAGTGCTATTCGACGGTACTAACGTCCCTTTTGCCGGGGGCGTTGCATCTTTAAATGAATGCAGGTGGTTACGTAGCAGACAGTGTTGATCACAGATAGTGGCATCCCCTTCTCAGCGGACTCGGTGTGCCCCATTTCATTCCGGGGTCATGTATTGTACCTTTTGTTTATATTATGGTCACTTTTGAGGTATAGCCGGGGCCTTGTTGGCGGCACCATCATCAGTTTGAGAAGCTCAATTGAGGGAGTGCTTACCTTGCATGCATGTATCCTTGTAGTATGTGGGAATATTGTGACATAAAAATGATCGAGAATGGGTTGGGGAATGATGGAATCTTCCACAAAAATCGCCTTAAAACATTGATGAACACCTAGTGTTTGATAATATGCTCAAACGAGCTAAAATCATGTTCGTCTTCCTAATTTTGGTCCAACTTGTTATATTTCTAAAATAGATTGAAGTTGCTAAGAAATACGGATCATTTTAGAGTTTGAGAATCTCAATTGACGTATGTTGGCTAAACCCCCTTCTCCTTAGTATCGAACTCCACTGTGTTCATGTAATTGGAGTAAGATCTTGATCATTATAGAATTGGTGATTTCTAATGTGTTTGTGTTGAAGGATGTAAGTTCAATATTTATTCTAAAGGCTTCATCATGTTATCTTGTTATTTGAGGATGTGTTCAAAATATGGGATATGTGTTAGAACTGTTAAGACTTCATGTCAAGATTGAAATGAAGGCTGTTATGCAAAATTGTATGAAACACCTCTATGTGCCTAAGACTCCCAAATTGCTCATATGAGAATTTAACGTCTTGAATGGGGAACCTTATTGTTGTTGATAATAATAATGTTGGAATGCGGAAAAGAACTTGAATTATGAAATACGACCTAGCGCCAAGAATAACTTTATAATTGGGGCCACTCGTGCCATTGTATTGAAAGTATGGGAAAGAAATATGAATTGAGAAAATTGATTGAATATGGGTGATGTCACAAATGAGATGGCCTAGACGATCGGGTCGAGATCGGACTCCTTGTAAGAGCACGGTGGTATTGTGGATGAAATTGTGAAAATGGTTGATGTCTCAAATGAGATGGCTTAGCCGATCGGTCCGTGATCAGATGCCATGCTGCACACACGGTGGCACTGTGCTGGAAATTATACTGAAATTGTGGTAATATCGCAAATGATATGGCCTTGCCGATCGGGCCGAGATCGGACTCCGTGTAAGAATACGGAGGTATTGTGAATTGTGGAATATCGGTACTAAAGATCACCCAAACTAATAATATGGAAATTGACTTGAAAATGTATATTATCCTTAACTTGTTGTTTTAATATTATTTGATTCTTGACTGTTCTTCTTGTATTATTATTCATTCTATTGAGTTGGTGTTTAGCTTTACATACTAGTGCTATTCGATGGTACTAACGTCCCTTTTGCCGGGGGAGTTGCATCTTTAAATGGATGCAGGTGGTTACGTAGCAGACAATGTTGATCACAGATAGTGGCATCCCCTTCTCAGCGGACTCGATGTGCCCCATTTCATTCCGGGGTCATGTATTGTACCTTTTGTTTATATTATGGTCACTTTTGAGGTATAGCCGGGGCCTTGTTGCCGGCACCATCCTCAGTTTGAGAAGCTTAATTGAGGGAGTGCTTACATTGCATGCATGTATCCTTGTAGTATGTGGGAATATTGTGATCTAAAAATGATAGAGAATGGGTTGGGGAATGATGGAATCTTCCACAAAAATCACCTTAAAACATTGATGCACACCTAGTGTTTGATAATATGCTCAAACGAGCTAAAAACATGTTCGTCTTCCTAATTTTGGTCCAACTTGTTATATTTCTAAAATAGATTGAAGTTGCTAAGAATTACGGATCATTTTAGAGCTTGAGAAGCTCAATTGACGTATGTTGGGTAAACCCCCTTCTCCTTAGAATCGAACCCCACGGTGTTCATGTAATTGGAGTAAGCTCTCAATCATTATAGAATTGGCGATTTCTAATGTGTTTGTGTTGAAGGATGTAAGTTCAATATATATTCTAAAGGCTTCATCATGTTATCTTGTTATTTGAGGATGTGTTCAAAATATGGGATATGTGTTAGAACTGCTAAGACTTCATGTCAAGATTGAAATAAAGGCTGGTATGCCAAATTGTATGAAAAACCTCTATGTGCCTAAGAGTCCCAAACTTCTCATGTGAGAATTTAACGTCTTGAATGGGGAACCTTATTGTTGTTGATAATAATAATGTTGGAATGTGGAAAAGAACTTGAATTATGAAATACGGCCTAGCGCGAAGAATAACTTTATAAATGGGGCCACTCATGCCATTATATTAAAAGTATGGGAAAGAAATATGAATTGAGATAACTGATTGAATATGGGTGATGTCTCAAATGAGATTGTCGATCCGATCGGGTCGAGATCGGACTTCATGTAAGAATACGGTGGTATTGTGGATGAAATTGTAAAAATGGTTGATGTCTCAAATGAGATGGCCTAGCCGATCAGGCCGTGATCGGAAGCCATGCTCCACACATGGTGGCACTGTGCTGGAAATTATAATGAAATTGTGGTAATATCTCAAATGAGATGGCCTAGACGATCGGTCCGAGATCGCACTCCGTGTAAGAATACAGAGGTATTGTGAATTGTGGAATATCGGTACTAAAGATCACCCAACCTAATAATATGGAAATTGACTTGAAAATATATATGATCCTTAACTTGTTGTTTTAATATTATTTGATTCTTGACTGTTCCTCTTGTATTATCTTTCATTCTATTGAGTTGGTGTTTAGCTTTACATACTAGTGCTATTCGACGGTACTAACGTCCCTTTTGCCTGGGGCGTTGCATCTTTAAATGGATGCATGTGGTTACATAGCAGACAGTGTTGATCACAGATAGTGGCATCCCCTTCTCAGCGGACTCGGTGTGCTCCATTTCATTCCGGGGTCATGTATTGTACCTTTTGTTTATATTATGGTCACTTTTGAGGTATAGCCGGGGCCTTGTTGCCGGCACCATCCTCAGTTTGAGAAGCTCAATTGAGGGAGTGCTTACCTTGCATGCATGTATCCTTGTAGTATGTGGGAATATTGTGATCTAAAAATGATAGAGAATGGGTTGGGGAATGATGGAATCTTCCACAAAAATAGCCTTAAAACATTGATGCACACCTAGTTTTTGACAATATGCTCAAATGAGCTAAAACCATGTTCGTCTTCCTAATTTTGGTCCAGCTTGTTATATTTCTAAAATAGATTGAAGTTGCTAAGAATAACAAATCATTTTCGAGTTTGAGAAGCTCAATTGACGTATGTTGGCTAAACCCCCTTCTCCTTAGAATCGAACCCCACAATGTTCATGTAATTGGAGTAAGCTCTTGATCATTATAAAATTGACGATTTCTAATGTGTTTGTGTTGAAGTATGTAAGTCCAATATTTATTCTAAAGGCTTCATCATGTTATCTTGTTATTTGAGTATGTGTTCAAATTATAGGATATGTGTTAGAACTGTTAAGACTTCATGTCAAGATTGAAATAAAGGTTGTTATGCCAAATTGTATGAAAAGCCTTTATGTGCCTAAGACTCCCAAATTGCTCATATGTGAATTTAACGTCTTGAATGGGGAGACTTATTATTGTTGATAATAATAATGTTGAAATGTGGAAAAGAACTTGAATTATGAAATACGGCCTAGCGCCAAGAATAACTTTATAATTGGGGCCACTTGTGCCATTGTATTGAAAGTATGGGAAGGAAATATGAATTGAGATAACTGATTGAATATGGGTGATGTCTCAAATGAGATATCCTAGCCGATCGGGTCGAGATCGGATTCCGTGTAAGAACACGGTGGTATTGTGGATGAAATTGTGAAAATGGTTGATGTCTCAAATGAGATGGCCTAGCCGATCGGGCCGTGATCGGACACCATGTTGCACACATGGTGGCACTGTGCTGGAAATTATAATGAAATTGTAATAATATCTCAAATGAGATGGCTTAGCCGATCGGGCCGAGATCGGACTCCGAGTAAGAATACAGAGGTATTGTGAATTGTGGAATATCGGTACTAAAGATCACCCAACCTAATAATATGGAAATTGACTTGAAAATATATATGATCCTTAACTTGTTGTTTTAATATTATTTGATTCTTGACTGTTCCTCTTGTATTATTATTCATTCTATTGAGTTGGTGTTTAGCTTTACATACTAGTGCTATTCGACGGTACTAACGTCCCTTTTGCCGGGGGCGCTGCATCTTTAAATGGATGCAGGTGGTTACATAGCAGACAGTGCTGATCACAGATAGTGGCATCCCCTTCTCAGCGGACTCGGTGAGCCCCATTTCATTTCGGGGTCATGTATTGTACCTTTTGTTTATATTATGGTCACTTTTGAGGTATAGCCGGGGCCTTATTGGCGGCACCATCTTTACCCTCTTTTGTATCTTTAGAGGCTCTGTAGACACTATGTGGGTTGCATATGGGTGTTGGGAATGTTAAACAAGTATATGTTGTGTTTGATCACTTGTCCCTCTCAGACTATAAGAATCGGTGTATTTTGAGACTTAAAGGAAAAATTGATAATGAAATGGATTAATATTGTATGTATGAATGTCCTTCAATCTAATTAATGAAATCACGTGTTTCTTGATCATGGGTTAATTGGGTAGATAGTATCTAACAGGTTTGCTCGGCCGGGTTCACTCGGTTGAGCGCGGTTGCGCTTCCCGAGGTTGGGACGTGACAAGTAGGATACATTTAGAAGTAGTGACTAACCCTCCTAAGCACTTTAATAAACTTCACTCACAAGTCGAGCACATATTCTTATCTACCAATTCACTTGCCACAACTCATACACAATATAGCCCTTTATTCAATTAAGCATTTCTACATTCCCACCAGCACAAATTAGTAGGATTAGGAGGTGTTTTTTTTTTTTTTGAATATCCACATTATTTTTATTTTTTTTCTTTTTCTTGTCTTTTTTTTTCTTTTTTCTTTTTTCTTTTCTACACACACTCCTTACATTAAGATTCATCGGCTACTGGTCTTTCAATAACTTAGTGCACCTTTTGGGCCCTTCCATAGTTCAACTCAAAAGCTACTTACTTCCCAATCTCTCACCTTACTTCTTTTAGCGACTAAGTGCATTCAGAGATAAAGGTTCAACAAGCTTATGACCACCCAAAAAATATGGTTACTGCTTTGTAATGATCTGACCGATCATTTTAAGTGTTGTAGCCCCATTCCCCTATTTATTGCTTATTCTATGTTTATATGTGGTTATGTGACTTTTGGGGGTGGTTGGTTTTGTTCCGGGGATATTTCCAAATGAATTGGGATACTTAGTCCCTAGGTTGGAAGCTTAAGTTGAAAGAGTTGACCGGATGTTTACTTTTGAGTAAACGACTCCAGAATGGAGTTTTGCTAGTTCCGATAGCTTTTTATGGTGATTCGGATCATGTTCGGCTCATTTTTGAACTTGTAGGAGGACTGATGAAATGGCTGTATCTGGTTTCCTTATACGTGTTCACAGGGGATGTCTCACAATCGCGAAGCATCCTTGGGTGGCTGGTGAAGTTTGTACATCGTGTTCGCAAGAAGTTGGACGCGTTCACCAAGGTTTGGTGGGTCTGTTCATCGCGATCCTGAGAGGGGCTTCGCATTCGCGTAGAAGGTTGAGGTTGTCCTGGGCATAAGGCTTTTAGCCTACGCGTCGCGGGAGAGGGGTCAGGTTTGCGTAGGCATTAAATCAGATTTCATCACGTTCGCGACGGGAACATTGCGTTCGTGAAGGAGGATTTGGCAGCTGAGTATATTTGTGCTTCGCAAACGCAAGGCAATTTCCGCATTCGCGAAGAAGAGCACCTAGGCAGAAAGTTTAAAATCCCAAATCGTGGGTTAGAGTATTATTTCATATTTTGACTTGTGGAGCTCCACTAGGGGAGATTTTTGTGAGGGATTTCACTACAAATCAAGAGGTAAGTAGCTTTTGATCACTTTTGTCCATTAATATTGACTACCCATTGATTTTTCCATCTAGATTATGTGTTTTTGAGGTGAAATTTGGGTGATTGTGGACTAGGTATTGGAGAGTAAGATTTGGGGGTTTGAGGGTCCATTTGTTGTTGGAATTGAATGATTTTGGTATGGATGGACTCGTTATTGAATGTGTGTTTGGATTTTGTGAATTTTGTCGGGTTTTGAGGCATGGGCCCGGGATTAACTTTTTGAATTTGGTTAAATAACTAAGCTTTATCGTATGGAATTGATTCCTATAGCTTGTATTGATTATATTAAGTTGTTTGTGACAAGATTTGAGTCGTTTGGAGGCGGATTCGTGAGGAAAGGGTTTGTTGGAGCATTGAGTTGCACACTTTGAGGTAAGTAACACTTCTAAACTTGGTATTGAGGGTATGAATCCCTGGAATACATGTTATATGGTTGTTATTGGGGTGACGCACATGCTAGGTGATAGGCGTGTGGGCGTGCACCGTGGTAATTATGACTCGGTTGATTATATGGTACTATGTAGTTATCTAGTCTTGTTTTATCCATGTAATTCCTACGTGTTAGGGTATTTGAGCAGTGATTCGTGCTAAAAAATCATGTTAGGCTATGTGCTTATTCTGTTGGGACCCATTGTGGTTATTTCTACTGTTGAGTTATTTGCTTAAGCTGCAATTATGTACTCAGTCATGTTTATTCATTTGCATATCATATCTCAGTCTCTGTTATCATTACTATTACATCATGTTATCATTGTTTGGGCTGAGTGGTATAAGATTTGTGAGCTCGTGAGACTAGAGAGATTGATGACTGAGTTGGGTACTGAGTGCCGGATTGTGAGTGATATTGTGGATCAGGCTGCATCCTGCAGCAGGCCATTTTGGCTTTATATCTATTATTATTATTAGTATTATGGATCGGGCGGCATGCCGCAGTAGGCCTTATCGGCTTATTTATTATTGTGGATCGGGAT
This sequence comes from Nicotiana tomentosiformis, assembly GCF_000390325.3. Lineage (NCBI taxonomy): Eukaryota > Viridiplantae > Streptophyta > Magnoliopsida > Solanales > Solanaceae > Nicotiana > Nicotiana tomentosiformis. The sequence continues at coordinate 64,768,075 of NC_090823.1, forward strand.
GCTGCCTTATAGGCTTTCTATTAGCGCTTGGGCAGGATCCGCCCCTCTTGAGTCTGACATACCAACAGTGAGCGCATGCATATTGATTTATATACATGTGCTTTAGTGAGGGGAATTGATTCCAGGCACCCATACAACGCTGAGTGATTATGGGTGATGAGTGGGAAATGAGATAGACAGATTGGGTACTCTGAGAGTATGAGTACTTGGGATTATCACTGTGACACATTACATGTGACATGCATATGTGACATGTAGACATAGAGATGCAACATTCCTCATGCTAGCTATATTTGGCATATTTTTATTAGTGTTGGGTTTAAATTGTTGAACTTGAAAGCATGCCAAAATTTTTGTACTGTGAACGAGCTGAATACAGAAGTTTCTCTGAGTTATTACTGTCATTATCATGTTATATATTTGTTGTCATTATTTTGATTAGGACTGTATCTTTCTGAGCTCGCCACTGCTTTCAGCCCAAGGTTAGTCTTATTATTATTGAGTACATTGGGTCGGTTGTACTCATACTACATTCTGCACTTCGTGTGTAGATCCACGTACATCTGGACGCAGTGATTGCTAGAGTGGTGCTAGTACCTATTTGAAGACTTCAAGGTAGCTGCTATAACTCTCGCAGACCTTGAGTCTCCTTCCTTTCATTTTATTAAACTGTTATTTTTCTTAGACAGTTGTACTAGAGTTTCAGACTATATTGACACTTAGTAGCTCATGTACTCGGTGACACCAGGATTTTGGGATGATTGTAGTTGAGTTATAGTTGTTTTTATCAGTTATCTATGAGATCTTTCACTGTTGAGCTTATTGAATTATGTTTTTAATTCTAATGCATAGTTGTTATGTGATTGTCGGCATGCCTAGTAATTTGTTAGGCACCGACACGACATGTTGAGATTTTGGGTCGTGACAGGCTTGTAATGTGGGCGCAAAGGAGAAGGTCTATAGGCTCAAAGGGGATAACAACGGAGAAATTTTATTTGTAAGTTACAAGCACATCTATGATCAAGCAAAGCACTGCCTCCGTCATTTCCTAGACTAGAACAACTTAATAATTTTGCTTCGATTAACACATATGGAAAGTTCTAGACTACACATGATAGCACCGAATATCACGAATCCTCACACACATGTTGCACATGACTCAATTAGGATGGTTCTGTTCAACTCTCAAGTCAAGAAAGAACATATAGTTGAGAATTTAAGCTGTAACGCACTAGATGACATACAAGTCAATCAACTGAGAAAAAGCGTCACAGAGTAGGCTATTCAATTCACTTGAGCATCACAATTCAACTTAAATACAACAGGAAGATAGAGCGCATGTCATAGCCTAATGTGCCAATATCAAACATGTCAATAGGTAAGAGCTACTTAGTTTTCTCCTATCCTACTCCTAAAAAGATAAAATCAAAATACCCGGTTCAAGCTATACCCTTGAAAAAGAACCGGTGCCCAAAGAAAAACCAAGGTAATTACTACATAACTATCCTAATAAAAGAAAAAGAAAATCATTTTGGTGCTTTTAATCGTTCCTTAATCCCTCAAGAAAGCTATCCACAAAATTCATCGTCGGGAAAAGTCCAAGTTTTCTAAATATTTTTATCAATTTTCATTTTTTTTAATAAAACTACTACACTAAGAAAGAGTTCTACAATTAAGCTAAGATAGCACATAAAATCACCCCGATAATCTCCTCACCCCACACATAAAATTGTGCAATGTACTCAATGTATCCAATAAATAAATAGAGGGTAAAAGAGACTCCCTATTAGGCCAAAGGATGAAGTATTAACAGCTCACGAAAAATTCAGACTTCTCCCGGACATGGTCCTTTATGCGGGCACCCCACACTTAGTTCTAGCCACCTGCTCGATTTTTCACATGACTATTAGCTTTAACTCCATGATCCTATTACTCCTACAAAACACAAAAACAACACTAGTATGATAACACAATTAAAAAAATAAACAAAAATAAAAAGAAGCAGCAGAATTGAGTTGCCTCCCAACAAGCGCCTTATTTAATGTTGTGATACGACGCCATCAATTTCACCACTTTTTTCTCCACCTTGAAAATACGAATTGCACTCCCAATTTGCATAATTTGTTTTGTCACGTTCCTGGGGCGGTGGTATGAATACAAAAGAACCAATTAATAAATGTCGCATCGTACACTTCTTGGCCTCTAAGTGAAGGGTGTCGATTTATCTTTTTGGCATTGCAAATTTTAGAATATATGCACCTTGTTCCCCATCCATTGACTCCTCCATGTGCTCGAATGGATCAATTCTCGTGTCACCAACCAAACACAATGTTGAAAAATAGTTAGAATGAGATCCAATGTACTCCAACTCTAGAATCACTTCACTTCTGACATCCTCACTTTTGCACACTTCATCAACCTTGGCATCATTAATAATATTTTGGTCGAATAGTTGGAATTCCTCTTTCCGCTCCACAAGTTGGCCAGTATCTACAACAATTGGTTGTAGGACATCAGATGCCTCAACCTTTTTATTCAATTGAGCCTACAGGTTATGGATATCTCAGTCAAATTGGTCTATCTCTTGCCTGAGCTCAGTTCTTCCTTTTATCAACTGCTCTGCCATATTTGAAAGACCATTACGTAGAAACCCATGAAATGTTTTTAGTTGAGCTTGTTCCTCTAGCCAAGTATGGCTCACTATATCTGCTTCTTCGACTTTTACCTCTCGTAGGAACTCACTCTCTTCGTCGAGTTGAGGTTCTTTTTGAAATTTGCCCATTAATTCTTCCATTCTAGCCTACAGTACTTTGATTTGATAAGGTAGTGTTTTTTTGAATTTCATCATTTTGCTATTTGCCTCACCATGTCCATAATATGAGCAGTGCATTCGACATCCTCCACTTCAATGCTCCTATTAAACTCACGAACATGATTAGAAAAATCATAATAAGAGCTCGGGGAAGGATAATAAGAATTAGGACACCCATCCCAATGGTCACCTTGATCACCACACACATTACAAATATTCCATGCAAATGATTGAGTTGATGCACCCAACTCACTCCCGGAAATATTCTCACAATTTTGTCACAAATGTGGTTCTCCACAATATTGACAAGGATCACCAAAATAAGAATAACCAATATTCGACCAATTCTCATTCCAAGATGCCATGTCAACAAAGATAATAAAATATTAAACTAAGCTAAAATTAAAAAAACTTGAATAGACAAAAAGTACAAATCTAATCTAGTAAAATAGTTCATTTCTATGTCCCCGGCAACGACACCAAAAACTTGTTGCTCCCAAACGCACACGCAAGTATACATGGTCGTACAAGTAAACTAGGGTTGTAAGTCCAGATATCGTACCCACATGGACTTGTGATTAACTATTTACTTAATTATACTAAGACAATTAATCTATTCAAGCAATTTTTTAAAGTATGAATATTCAACCAAAACTAATCTAGTGTAGCAAACTAAGTGATTACAGAAAACAAGTCGGCAATCATAGAGATGAATTCAATGGGAGAGAATAGCTATGGGTTAGCTAACAATCCCGTTGAGTTTTCTACTTAAATTGTCTAATTAATTTATCTGGTTTATTGATTAACAAGTTAAATATTACTCGTAGCATTCTCCTGAAGTACTACTTGCCTATTCAAGCTAACCTAACGCCTATATTCCTATGGAATTAGGATTAACAAGAACGCATTTATAATTCCCATATAGTAACGAAGCAAATAGATTATGTATATTCCTATCTTAATCGCAAATTCATTCCCCGAAACTCAGGTTCAAGATCTCGCTCTACTCAATCTTATATGCAATCTAGAATTCCCTCTCCCTAGTTCAATCTTAGATTCGTAGATAGTATTCAATTGGTGATCAAGGAATCATATAATTAAGTACAAGATTGAATACTTAAATCAATATGATAAAATAACAAGAACAAGTCCATGTTCAACCTACAACATTCGTGTGGCACCCAACAACACTAAAACTAATAAACTATGAGATTAAAGAATAAGACGAGAAGAAAAACTAGTTTGAAGCATCCTCCAAGCGTGGTTGGTGTGTTCTCCTCCCAAAAATATGTTGGATCCCCTCCAAATTATGTTTAGAACCCCTTTTATACAAGTTGGGGGCGTGTAGGGTTGAAATCACCAAGTCCCAGCCGAATTAGAACAAAGTCCACCTTTGGGCGTCACGCTTTTCATCTGGCGCGAAGATGGACAATGAATTTTTTGGCATGCTGTCAACAACTTCTTGGTTGGTGCCTGGCGCGAACCTAGGCACCGAAGTCATACTCCCTTCAAATTCTTCCGTTTTCACTTCAATTTGCATGCAAACTCTCTAATTAACTTCCATTTTACTCCTACACATACAAATACCACGAGTTAGAATAAATTATTATATTACACATACAAAAATCATGAAATATGAGTAAAATACGAGGCGATATGCATATAGATATACATACTTTAAGCCAAATATCAGTGTTCCAAAGAGGGTAACTAAAGAAAGGTAACCGGCCCAAAGGATTAACAAAGTTGTGGTAGTGTTTGGGTAGCAAGAATGAAAGCCTTTGTCATCCCAATCAGAGAACATTTGTGTTGAATAATGGGTCAAATATAGTAGATTTTGACTGCATATGCATTTACAGTTATCTCTTGGATATTTCCTTCGATGTCTCCTAGGAACATCACTCCCTTTAGTAGCACTCTTTTAATAATTTATGAACCTTGACAATTCGGAGCAAATTTTCCTTTAGCTTCTTCATGATGTGGAAGGATATGTTTCAAAACAAGTTGCCCTACTTTAAACTATTTGGGTCGCACTTTCTTGTTATAGGCGCGATCCATTCTTTGTTGGTACAACTGCTCATGGCAAACCATGGCTAGCCATTTTTCATCAATCAATGGCAATTGTTCCAGACGGAGTTTAACCCATTGGTCATCCTCGATCTCGTCTTCAACGATGATTCGATGAGAAGGAATTTTGACTTACACTGGTATTTCAGCTTCAGTTCCATAGACCAACAAGTAAGGGGTTGCTCCAAATGATGTGCGCACGGTCGTGCGGTACCCCAAGAGTGCGAAAGGTATCTTTTTGTGCCATTGAATGGAACCTTGGACTATTATGCTAAGGATATTCTAAATGTTCTTGTTTGCAGCTTCGACATTGCCATTGGCCTTGGGTCAATAAAGGATAGAATTACGATGCGTAATTTTGAATTATCGCATAACTCTCTCATCAAGTGGCTGTTGAGATTTGCAGCATTGTTCGTAATGATAGTATTAGGAATATCAAAATGGCAAATGATGTTGCAATGTACAAAATCCACCACCGCTTTCTTGGTAATGTCCTTGAAGGTGACTGCCTCGACCCATTTTGTGAAGTAATTAATGGCGACCAAGATGAATCTATGACCATTTAAAGCTTTTGGCTCAATCGGTCCAATAACATCCGTGCACCAGGCAATAAAGGGCCAAGGAGCAGACATGGGATGCAACTCTGAAAGCGGCGAATGGATTAGATCACTATGTATGTGACACTAATGATATTTATGGATAAAACTAAAGCAATCCTTTTTCGTGGCCATCCAATAATACCCTACTCGGAGTATTTTCTTTGCAAGGATGTAGCCATTCATATAGGGTCCACATACTCCCGAGTGTACTTCACTCATGATCCTTTCGACTTATTTGGAGTCCACACATCTCAACAGATTCAGATTTGGAGTTCTCTTATACAAAATTTCTCCATTCAAAAAGAAACCACTAGCGAATCGTCGGATGATTCTCTTTTGATCTCCACTTGCTTGTTCGGGAGTTTCTTTTGTTCATAAGAACCATATGATATCGTGGTACCATGGCTCACCATCCGATTATGTCTCGATTTCATTACAGTAACCATATCTTTCTCGGACTTGAATCTCTAATGGGTCAATGTGAGTATTACCCGGATATGGGATCATTAAAGCTAAAGTAGCTAACTCATTGTGAAATCGGGGGATGTACCTGAACTCAACTGATTTAAACTTTTTACTAAGGTCTTCCACATGTTGCCTATATGGGAAGAGTTTGATATCTTGAGTTTCCCATTAACCTTGTGTCTGCCGAATAAGCAAGTTAGAGTCTCCCATAATCAACAACTCTTGTACATATATATCGATCGCCATGTTCATGCCCATTATGCAAGCAACATATTCAGCGGTGTTATTGGTACAAAAGAAGTGAAGCTAGGTCATGTCAGGATAGTGTTGTCCAGTGGACGAAATAAGATTTTTCCCTAATCCCTACATATTTTGCATTTACGACTCCATCAAAGTAAATTTTCCAAGCATTTCTATTTTCTAGGACCACTTCAACTGAATTCACTTCCTCATCCGGAAAGTAAGTGTTCAAGGGCTGGTATTCATTGTCCACCAGGTTTTTAGTCAAATGATCCATTAAAGACCGAGCTTTCATCACAATGCGGGTAATGTAGACGATGTCAAATTCAATAAGCAGGATTTTCCACCTTGCCAACCTTCCTATCGGCATCGACTTCTAGAAATGTAATTCAAGGGATCATTATAGAGATGAGTTAAGTCGTGTAAGCTAAAAGGTAGTGCCTTAGCTTTTGAGCAACCCATGTTATGGCGTATCATATTCTCTCTAATAGTGCGCACTTAATCTCATAACTAGTAAACTTCTTGCTCATGTAGTAAATCTCATGCTCTCTCTTCCCGGTTATTTCATGTTGCCCCAGAACGCATCCGGAAGAGTTCTCCAAGATTGTCAAGTACAAGAACAAAGGTCTTCCCGGCTCGGTTGGAACAAATACAAGTGGATTTGACAGATATTCCTTGATTTTGTCAAAGATTTCTTGGCACTCATTTGTCCATTTGATGGTTGCATCTCTCTTTAGAAGCTTAAAGATGGGTTTACAAGTGGTCGTGAGTTGAGTGATATGTCACGCCCCGACCTCAGGGAGCGCGACAGGCGCTCAACCGAGATACCCCGGTCAAGCAAGCCTACTTGATGTTGTCTACCCGACCTTACCCAAGAATAAAATGAAGATATATTTCATTAATTAGTCAATGAGAAGATTATGTGGACAACACCAATTTCATTACCATTAGAACTTCAATAAAGAGTTCCCGAAATATTACATTACACATTAATAGTTTAGAAGTGGAAACGTGTGATACAAATACAACACCTTTAGTTTGACTTTCCCAACACTAGTATACCACCCACACTATGTCTACGGATCCTCTAATGGATACAAAAGAGTAGTACGACAGTGCCAGCAACAAATGCTCCGGCTATACCTCAAAACACTATACATAGAGGACAAAAGATACAAAACCCCGAAATGAAGTGGGCTTCACCAAGTCAGCTGAGGACAGGGTGTACTGCTATCACTGATCGATGCCGCCTGCTGTAGAATCACCCGCATCCATTAAAGATGCAGCGCCCCCAGCAAAAGGGACGTTAGTACATATGGAATAGTACTAGCATGTAAGACTAAACACTCTCTCAATAGAAAGAAACATGGAATCAATGAGAGCCTCAAACAATATTAAAGTGTCAAGTTAAGAGAAAGATAAACTTCAAGTAAATTTCAATATTTTTAAGTTGGTTAATCTTTAGTACTGATATACCATCGTGTTTTTAGCACGGAGTCCGATCACGACCCGATCGGCTAAGCCGTCTCACCCAAATACATCCACTTACAACACCACCATGTGCGTGACATGGCGTCCGATCTCAGCCCGATCGACTAAGCCGTCTCACCACAATGTCGTGTTGGTCGACATCACATCACATTCCGCTAGAAATCATCTCATCCCAATTAAGGAGAATAATCTAAACACATCAATCTCATCCCATTTAAGGGGAACAATCTCAACACATCAATACGTGGATTTATACCTCAACCACTCCTGCACCGGCACGTGTAGTTTCAGGATTGACTACTACTCTTGCTTCAGCCCCTTCCTGAGCCCCTCGCTGAGCCCCTTCCTCGATGACTAAACCATACTCCCAAAACATTTATTATAAAGAAGAGTTACAACACATTTTATAATTTTCACACTTCTTTTCATTTCATTGGCACCATTGGCCACAAGTGTAGTTTCCATTCTTGGCACGATGGCCACATGTTATATCTCATATTCACTTCCTTCACTTTCAAGCATCATCATCGATTATTGACAACAAGAGCATCTGGAACCCATCATCGATTATTGACAACAATAGCATCTGGAACCAAGACCTTAAATATGCATATTAGGAATCATGAGTCTTAAGCACATTGAGTTTTCTTCCATATTTTTGCGTAATAACTTTCATTTAAAACACGAATTAAAGTCATAATATTTTAATACACAAACCATAGTCGAACACATTCGTGAAGGAGAGCATAATGTAATAGGAGCAATTGAAACACATTTTGAGCATATAATTTCTGACACAATGCTTATTTGGAACAATCAAATTTATTAGGAATAACTCAAGATGTGAGAAATAAGAATCATGTGCCAATCACACTTGAGACTTACGAGAATATCATGGGATTCGATTCTAAAAGAGAAGTTTAGCTAACCTACCTCGCTTGAGCTTTCCTTAATTTACTACTACGTTTCGAAAATCCTAGCGACTTCAATCTATTAGAGACATGACAAAGTTGAACCATAATTAGGAAGTGATTCTATCAAGCACTAGGTGTGCAATATGATTTCAAGATTTTTCTATGGTGGATTCCTTCATCCCACATCCCAATGTTCACCCATTTTGAGTTAAACAACCTCCCCACAACCCTTGTTGGTGCATGTATAAGGGACATGTCACGACCCAAACCGATGGGCCGCGACGGGCACCCGATACCTTACCCAACCGAGTACCAACATAACATATCTTTTCATATCATACTATCATAGATAACTGAGCCGGAGAGGCTGCCGTGAGATAAGTAGAATACAACATGAAATACCAACTTATACTTAAGACATACGGGCCTATAAGACAAAAATAACCACTCGTACACTGAACATAGGCCGAAAAGGCCATACAATCTTTTACCTACATGACATCTGTCTACAAGCCTCTAAGAATACATAATTTTCATAAAGGTCGGGACAGAGTCCCGCTATACCAAACAATACACGTCTAAATCATACTGACCAAACAAGCAACTCCGGAGCAAATGGAGCGCACCAACATCTTCCACTGAGCTGATAGCCTACTTGGAGGGCTCTCGACCTGTCTATCGAGACCTACGAGCATGAAACGCAGCATCCCCAAGCAAAAGGGATGTCAGTACAAATAATGTACCGAGTATGTAAGGAATGAAAATCAATAAATAATAGACATGAGAAAACATGGAGTAAAAGACTCGACATGTATGTCCGAATAACTCTGTGAATCATTTCATTGTTATAATGTCATGAATATGCCTATAAATGTCATACCATGCATAGGTATATGTGTTCATAACATTATCAAGCCTCTAAGGGCATCCCATCATATCATTTCGGCCACTGTGGGCAAATCATCAACGTATACTAGCTGATCAGGTGGTGGTGCGTATATAATGCTATAACCATTTTCCATATCCCATATACATATAATATGTGCGTATATAACACCATCTGGTCATGGGTAAATGTACATGTACAAATGCATGAAATGCATAAGAAATACATTAATAAGATTTCTCGGAATGTCATAAAAATAATATGCTTGTCGAATAAACTTTATCAAATACGTATTTTTCTGAGACCCATGAATAAAAGATATAATAATAATTCACATGGGGAATCAAGAATATAGATGACCCTAGTACTTCAATGAATATAGTCATTTATGAAAATTATGCATTTGCTCGTTTCGTTTGTATCGTATTGATCATGCCAAAAAGAAAGAAGAGATAGCCTTAACATACCTGAACCGATTCTCTTAGAAATTGGTATGGAATTGTTTTGCTTTCTTACTTACTCACAATCATCCCACTCTACTTACACAAGAGATTCCATTTGTTGTCTCAAGATTTAGTCCCTTTTTTATATGCTATGTAGTGTTTTGCTGAAATTTCTATGAACATGAAGTTGGAATTTTCTTTGCTATAGGGGTTGGATAAGTGATGAATGTAAAATGGTAAAAGAGACATGAAAATGGCACAATCCATGTGCTGTTAAAAATAGTAGTCTTTGCAAGATTATACATCTTACTTGAATTGTCTTTATCAAAGTGAATATGTCCCCACTTAGGTATGACTTGGCCTACAATTATCTCCTAAAGATGCCACCTTTCACATGTATTAGGAGTCACTATATGGGCTTTAAATCAAGACCCCTTGGGCTGCCACATTAGGAGGCTAATCAAATTTATCCAAATAATCTAATTAATTAGTTAAACCCCCACTAAAATCATTAGTTATCCAATTATCCACATAATTAAGAATTATCTCAAATTACATAAAATGCTACTCACTTTTAATACACTTTATACACCTTACTATCATGGCCATGTGGTACCTTGTATGGCACTAGTCTATAAATACCGGGTATTTTAGCTCGGGCCGTATTTTATCCCAAAATGTCAAACTTTGACGAAATTCCTCTTCTTCGATTTTCTTCCCCTTTATCCTTCACGAATTTACTTATCACTTGTTTGAAATAGCATAATGCTTATAATCTCAAAATAATCTCATTCCCGAACTTCCATCAATTTACTTATGGCGTACTTTCACGTACGAAAACATGGGGTGTAACATCATTCCCCCTTTGAAATATTCGTCCTCTAATGTTGACTCATGTACTTATCATTTTCATAACCTATAGCTCTTGTGAATGCTTTAGTACTCTTTCTATCTAGGCAACTGTTCTGTGAATGAATCCCAAACGCCAGGGCATTCCCCCCTTTTGGCCTCTTTCTCACACCACGACTCGTGGTCGGAATCATTCCAATCTTGTAACTGTTGCTATCTTTTATCATGCAGCCTATACGACTCTGACTTTGTAAGTGCGCCTATCCGACTCTTCTCTTCTTTTTCCTCTAGCTTTTAGCCAATCCCTAGGCCTCATTTTGTGAAAATATGCAGAGCTTAATAAGATGTCCCTCTGGGTATCTATAAGTACAATGAAGTTCTTCGCTCAATACTTTGTTGAATGTTACGAATATTGTTATATCTTATTTCATTGACCCGGTTATCCATTCGTATAACTTTACTACATCTAGGTAGGTCATACTATACCATAATTCTTACTTTGCTTTATCGTTGCTGAGGTCTGCAACCAAACTCCAAGTTACTATTTCGCTACTTATCATATATGTATAAATCTAAGTCCTTTAATGCTTCCTCATTACTGTTCATCTTAAGAATGACAACCTACTCTTATCTTATATTTTGTAACCCTTATCCATCCATTCTTGATTCACCTCAATATTGATCTACACTCTACCACTGATAACTTGAAACCTCTTACGTAATCGCTAGGTCTCACGTTGCATTGAGGATCATTTGAAGTGATTTTCCTGATCCACCTGGGGTTGATACTATACTTCAATAACTGTATTTCATAGCATTCCAATTCGATTCATCTTATGGGGGGTATTCTAATCTCGTGTCGTCCATGAAATCCCTTTTTTTCAAATCATTACTCAATCGAAGGCCCAAACGTCTTCCTTTATCTATCACAATTACTCCCTTATTCTACTATCAGGGCAGCATTCCATCTCTTCTAAATGTTGCTAGACTTAGACTCCTTTCAGTTCATTCAGGCTAAACTGAGCTTTCGATAACTTAGAGAAACCATTAGTTCTCTTGTTTTCATGGGCTTCATCTTAAGGACCTATTCATTCTCGTCACCTTCTCACTCGTCCTTTCTTATCCTTACTCCCGTCTTTCTAAAACCTTGTCGCTTTACCATACTATAGTTTGCGACCTACACATATATATTTATTAATTGGCAAAGGGCCAAATACACCCCTGTACTTTCGAAAATAGTGTAAGAATACCCCTCGTTATACTATTGGGCTATATATACCCTTCCCGTTATACTTTGGAACAAATATACCCTTATTTTGGATGAAGTGCCACGTGGCAGCACCAGATAAAAATGACCCATTTCTTTTTTTTTATCCAATCCGTTTTCAAAAACCCACCACCCGACCCGTTTTAAAATTCAATTTTTTTAAAGTATATATTTTGTAAAAACTGGAATTGTTTTTTGTAAAAAATGAAAAAAAGGAATTTGCAATATATATATATTTTAAGTCTTTTCAGTTTTTTTGTAAAAACTGAAAAAAGGTAGCAATGCTCCCTTTTTGCCTGATATCTTCAGTTGTAGCCGACTCTGGCGGAATGGCCGGTGCCGAGCTATTCTCTAAGTTTATAATAAGAGGGTTCCTCTTAGTTTCTATTGGTATACTTCCTTTAAGTGTATGAAATACTGGTGAGAGGCTAGATTACCACAAACCAACCATCAAAAATAAACCTCGTCTAGTATGTACAACAACGTTGTTAGTATAGAGCATTTAGCAGATTGGAAATTACACGTAAGGATGCAATGCACCTAACAATTACACTCTTCTATCATGCGTTCGAAAGATTGCATGCCTATCCCAGCTTCATTTATTGTCTCACTTATGTATCTCTTTTCCTTTTCCCTTTTCAAAACCTCTCTTCTTGTTTTATTATGCTCTGTTTTTCTTGTTTTTGTTTCTAAACTCTTACATGGTTTTATTTGCATCCTTTGGGAACTGCTTACGTATCATGACGCCGCATGAATCAAACCATTACATAGTTCAGGGGAATGAAACGAAGAGAATATTTTTGAGCTTCCATTACTTTATTAAAACAAAAATATTTTTGGGTTTTTCATTACATAACTCAAAGCAAAATCAAAACAAACTCAAAATAAAAAAAAATGCGAAAATAGACTCAAAGCAAAAAATACAAACATACTTGATAAACACAAATGTTAATACAAGGAAAACAAACACTAGACTCAGAAAGGCAAAAACTTTGAAAATTCTAGTAAGAGCTTCTGGAACAACCTTGCGATTTGTATCCCTTAAGTCTTGGAATAACCTTGTGATTTGTTTCTCTCGGGCTTGCACCAACTGTAAAGCGCTATCTTTCTGATTTTTCCATTTTACCATATCACCCTCTACTCTATTGAGCATTTTATAGCAATGCTCCCTTTTTGCCTCAAACTCTTTAGACTGTCGACTCACGGCCTTTTCATCATATTCTGCTTCTTGATTCATTATTTTAAAGTTAGACAGCATTTTAGGATCTTGACATGAATTTTGCAAGCATTTCATGTTATTAAAGTCCGCATTAACAGAACTGAAAAGAAGCTAAGAAAACAACAAGATTAGGAAAGAAGAGAAACATTCATTGATGATGAAATACTGATTTAATTTCATTGAACTAAAAGATAGAAGGTTTACATTAGAAAATAATACAATAAACTAAAAACATTCGGATTACACCGTGAAATAATCCCAATGTAGAAAGGATGGAAAAACGAACTATCGGGACTCCCTTATGACAGGGAACATGGTAGCTTCCCAGTTCTAAATCTCAATGTCAGGGCCAATATATTGCCCTTCGACATGGCTTTTGCCTTCCCCTATCTGGACCGAGTCAGGTTCTCGCAGCATTTCTTTCAACCCTTCATATATTTAGTCTATCTCGTCGGATGTGAAGACTTCTTCTTCCTTATCGTATTTTGGCCTGACAAAGGATTGTGAAATGTGCGGGATGGACTTTGAGAGAACCCATCCATTTACCTTGTGATTTTTGGCCCATTTCTTATCAGCTGTAGTAGGCTTGAAACCCAGTCCAGAAGTTCCTTCATTCTTAATTGCCATGATGGGCTCAGTGATGCCCTGCAATGATGCTCCCAATCCTTTCTCGGGCTTGTATCCATTCCTAATCATTTGTGTTGCTACTATGATTGATGTTACCAACAGTTAGGGTTAGAACAATAGGGTTCCCTCCTCACACCTGTCAGCAACCACTATTTCAAAATTTTGGTAGACAATAGACTCGCTACCTTCCCTTGTATCAAGACACAAGATTTATAGGTCCCGATAAATTGACTGTTCGCCTTCCTCGTGGTCGATAATTTCTTGATTGTCGTGTTCAAATTTGACCATTTGATGAAGCCAGGAAGGTATAGCCCTAACAGTATGAATCCAGGGTCTTCCCAAAAGGAAATTATATGATATTTTCATGTCTAAAACTTGAAAAGTCACTTGGAAATCCATGGGTCCAATAGTCATCACCAAATCGATCTCCCCAATGGTATCCCTTTTGATTCGAACAAAGGCACAAACATAAATATTATTGTCATGGATGCAGTCCGTGTTGATCTTTAGTCCTTGGAGTTTGGAGAGAGGGCATATGTCAACCCCGGAACCACCATCATTCATGACCCTCATTACATAGTGCCCCGCATATTTTACAACTAAATAAAGTGCTCTGTTGTTCCCCGCTCCATCAATCGATAACTCATTGTCGTTGAAGGATATTTTGCTTACCTAGAAGAATCTCTCAGCCATTCTTTTTAATTTCCCCACCGTTGTCATGTCCGGAACATAGGATTCATTCAAGGTTTTTATTAACACCTTTCGGTGCTCATCCGAGCTCAACAAGAGCAACAAGAGGGAGATTTGTGCTAAGGTCTTCCTGAGTTGGTCCACTATGGAATACTTGGGAGCGTTCGTTTTCTTGAAAACCCCTCAGCTTCTTTATTTCTAACTGGTTTCTTTAAAGGAATTTGACTGTCATGACTTTTCTTAGCTTTACTTAATTTTTCCGGTGTATAGTGTCTTCCGGATATAATCATTTCATTGATATCCCCCATATTTTCTTTCCCTTTGTAAGTGAACACGGTCTTGTTGTAATTCTATGGGATGTTTTTCGTATCTTTCACTTGGATTTGCAGTGCAGGGCTAATTATCACAGGCTCTGACAATATTTTCGACATTCTCGAGCCCCGCTCAATCCTCAGTGGCCTACCGGACACAGACATCTTTGTCACACTGAGTGTGAGCTTCTCTTCATCAGTTTTCTTGGGGACATTCATAACGAGTTATTCTTTGTCTGATAACATCGGGACATACAACACCAACATTTCTTCTAGCACTGACTCGACTTTTGTTTCAGAGACTTGAGGTGCCGGGGCTTCTTTTTTCTCGGACTTGGTGACCAATTTTGGTTCATTCTTGAGCACATCAATGGCTATGATGGTTTGATATGCTGGATCAAATTCCTAGTCCTCGTAGATCATGCCAGTTACTTGTTACACCCTATATTTTTGTATATAAAAATGCATCGTAAGCAAACTAATGTAGGACCAAAAATGAGATAATAT
Source organism: Nicotiana tomentosiformis (assembly GCF_000390325.3). NCBI lineage: Eukaryota > Viridiplantae > Streptophyta > Magnoliopsida > Solanales > Solanaceae > Nicotiana > Nicotiana tomentosiformis. Next base: position 64,783,462 of record NC_090823.1, read on the forward strand.
TTAAAAGTATAAAAATTAATTTAATCATGTTACCTCTGAGGTTACAAATATTGAAGATCATGAACAACAAGTACAAAGAGGGTTGGACGGTTCAGAAGATAAAGCAATTGAAGAAAATAATGTTTCGTCGAAAGTCGACAAGTTGGGAATGTTATAACATATACCTTTGGGGTGAGACTAGGGTGCTTAACATGATAAATGAAGGAAGGCTTAGCCTTAACATACCTTATCACAATATTTGTAATAACCAAGTTGAACTCACCTCTTCGCACCTTAATCTACAAGAATGATAATAATACTATCGTTAAGTTACGAAAGGTACAACTATCACACAACGAACGACAAACTTATTTTGTATTAAAACGGGCAGCATCTCCCCTATAATCCTTACTTCCTCCAAATTCAAGATAACACCAACAATACAAGAACAGAACAATAACAACATATATACATCATTTTCCAGCCCTATATACACCATCAAATACTACAAAACAGCCCAACACACCCCAATCTCTTCATACACAAAACGACCACCGTAGTAGTGTCAAACGACCCGGAAATGTTATGACGAATGACCAGACAATCACCCTACATTTATATGGTGTTTATAAACCCCCTTCCTCCTCCAAAACTCCACAAAATAGTAGTAAAACACGCAGCCCAACAGCAACACAAAACAGTCCACAAAATAGTCCGCTACAAGTGAATAACTCGAACTCACGGCTTCCGATCACCGTCCCGTGAGTTCTTACAAGTATAGAACGACTTACCATGAATTTACAGAAGAAAAACTGGATGAAAGAGAGCAGTAAACTCACCTTATTTGTTGGATAACTCAGCTCCTATCTTGGTTCTTCAAACTCTAGGTTTTACCTCCAATTAGAACTTGAAAGGGAGAGAAAATCAATTAGGGTTTGTGGGAAATTTTTGGGAGGATTCTTTGCAGAGCTTATGTCTGGTTATTATGCTCTATTTTAAGTCTAATATATGAAGAAAATAGGCCCTTAAAAGGCCTCTTTGGACGACCCGAAATGGCCCATTTTTTTGGGCTCTCATTTAAGCAAGTAGGTGACACACCTACTTGTCACCTAGCAGCTTGCGCAGTATCGCACAAATGCCCATATCTTTCTACTCCAATGTCGTATTGACAAACGGTTTAATGCGTTAGAAAATAGACTCATAGATCATTAATTTGATGGGTGGAACACCCCATAACTCTAAGTATATTGGGAGAAAATCGCAGTTACATTTGACCCAAAGTTTCAGTAAAACTTATGAATGTAACTTGTGATGACTTTCATCGACTTTTGTTCCACAACTCTCTTGACTTCAAAACATAACACACGGATGTCATACGACTAATATAAATCATAACATAATCTCCTTATCATGTTAAGCACCCTAGTCTCACCCCAAAGGTATATGTTATAACATTCCCAACTTGTCGACTTTCGACGAAACATTATTTTCTTCAATTGCTTTATCTTCTGAACCGTCCAAACCTCTTTGTACTTGTTGTTCATGATCTTCAATATTTGTAACCTCAGAGATAACATGATTAAATTAATTTTTATACTTTTAAATATTATCTCATTTTTGGTCCTACATTAGTTTGCTTACGATGCATTTTTATGTACGAAAATATAGGGTGTAACATCATTCCCCCCTTGGAAACATTCGTCCTCGAATGTTTACTCTTAGAGACTTTGGAAACTTTTTCCAGAGTATCCTTCGTACACTAGGTTAAAACCAACCTGTACGTAGCCAGAAAACATACTATGCATGCCACACATGGCCAATGTTTATAAATAGCAACACTTTGCCTCACCAACCGTAAATCATAAATACTAAAAGTGAAAAATAAAAGCTTACCTGCTGACCTGCTAGCCTGAATAGAGCTGTGTTGTAGCATCCCATCTCGAGCCATATCTTCAGTTTGAAATAGGTGGGGGTATTTAGACTTTATTTCTTCCTCCGATTCCCATGTCATCTCTTCTACATTCTTGCTCCTCCATAAAACCTTTACGGAAGCTACCTCCTTATTTCGTAGATTGCGGATTTGTCGGTCTAGGATGGCAACTGGAATTTCCTCGTATGACAAGTCCTCTGTAATCTGTACATCATCCGTGGGCACCACTCGGGTAGGATCGCCAATGCACTTCCGTAGCATAGATACGTGAAAAACCGGATGGACAGACTCCAATTCTGAGGGCAACTCTAACTCATAAGCTACTTGGCCCACTCTCCGAATGATCCTATAAGGCCCAATATACCGTGGGCTAAGCTTGCCTTTCTTGCCAAACCTCATCACGCCCTTCATAGGTGATACCTTTAAGAATACCCAGTCATTAATCCTGAACTCTAAGTCTCGTCGCCGCACGTCAGAATATGACTTCTGACGACTCTGAGCTGTCAACAGTCGCTCCCGGATAAGCTTTACTTTCTCTATGGCCTGTTGAACCAGGTCTGGCCCATATAACCCAGATTCCCCAACATCAAACCACCCTATAGGAGATCTGCACTTATGCCCATACAAAGCCTCGTACGGAGCCATCTGAATACTGGAGTGGTAACTGTTATTATATGCAAACTCGATAAGAGGTAGATGTTCATCCCAACTTCTTTTAAAATCCAACACACATACTCGTAACATATCCTCGAGCATCTGAATTGTGCGCTCGGCTTGTCCATCAGTCTGTGGATGAAAAGCTGTGCTGAGATTCACCTGAGTCCCTAGACCTCTCTGAAATGACCTCCAAAAATGTGCTGTAAACTGAGCCCCACGGTCAGATATAATAGAAACTGGTACTCCGTGTAGCCGCACTATCTCCTTAATATATAACTTTGCATAATCTTCTGCTGTATATGTAGATCTGACCGGTAGGAAGTGAGCTGATTTCATGAGCCTATCGACTATCACCCATATGGAATCGAACTTACGATTAGAACGAGGTAAACCCGTGATAAAGTCCATGTTTATCGCCTCCCATTTCCATGTCGGGATCTCTATAGTCTGCATTAGCCCTCCAGGCTTCTGGTGCTCTATCTTCACTTGCTGGCAACTAGTACATTGGGCGACAAACTCAGCAATGTTCTTCTTCATATCATTCCACCAGTACACATCCTTAATGTCATGATACATCTTCGTTGACCCAGGATGGATGGAATACCATGAATAATGTGCCTCTGACATAATCCTGTCTCGTAGCCCTGCTACATCTGGAACACACAAACGACCCCTATATCTGAGAACCCCATCTCCCTTTAGCTCTAACAGTGGCTTCTTCTGCTGCGGAACTCGCTCTCTCAGCTCGACCAACTCTGGGTCCTCGTACTGCCTTTCCTTGACTTCCGCTATGAGGGATGATTTTGTAGTGTTTTGGAGTACAACTCCACCATCCTCAGAATCTACTAACCGAACCCCCAATGAAGACAATTGATGAATCTCTCTAGCTAATTGTCTTTTCTTGGGCTCTACATGTGCTAAGCTACCCATAGATCGGCGACTTAAGGCATCTGCTACAACATTAGCTTTCCCTGGATGGTAGAGAATGTTAACATCGTAATCTTTCAATAACTCAAGCCATCGCCTCTGTCGCAAATTCAACTCTTTCTGCTTGAAGATATATTGTAGGCTTTTATGATTAGTAAATACATCAACATGAACACCATATAAATAATGCCGCCATATCTTAAGTGCATGGACAACCGCAGCTAACTCGAGGTCGTGGGTCGGATAATTCCTCTCGTGCTTCCTCAACTACCTTGAAGCATACGCAATTACCTTCCCATGTTGCATCAGGACACATCCTAACCCGACACCTGATGCATCACAATACACGGCATAACCCTCTAGACCCTCTGGAAGTGTTAGAACTGGAGCTGAGGTCAACTTGTTCTTAAGCTCTTGGAAACTCCGCTCGCAAGCCTCTATCCATTGAAACTTAGTTTCTTTCTGTGTCAACTTCGTCAATGGTGCCGAAAGGGAAGAAAAACCCTCTACGAACCTCCGATAGTATCCTGCTAAGCCTAGAAAGCTACGAACCTCTGTCGGAGTGGTAGGTCTAGGCCAAGATTTCACGGCCTCAATCTTCTGAGTGTCCACCTTTATCCCTTCATCTGATACAATATGCCCCAAGAATGCTACAGACTTCAACCAGAACTCACATTTAGAAAACTTAGCATACAACTTACGATCACGGAGGGTTTGGAGTACCGCTCGCAGGTGGTCCGCATGCTCATCCTCTGAACGGGAATAAACCAAAATATCATCAATAAATACTATCACGAACAGATCTAAAAATGGTCGGAATAGGCTATTCATCAAGTCCATAAATACAGCGGGTGCATTAGTCAACCCGAAGGACATGACAAGGAACTCGAAGTGGCCATATCGGGTCCTGAAGGCTGTCTTCGGAATATCTTTTTCCCGAACTCTGACTTGGTGGTACCCCGACCTCAAATCTATCTTTGAAAAGCATCTAGCCCCCTGCAACTGATCAAACAAGTCATCGATCCTTGGAAGTGGATACTTATTCTTAATAGTTACCTTGTTCAGCTGCCTATAATCGATACACATCCTCAGCGAGCCGTCTTTCTTCCGCACAAATAGTACTGGTGCACCCCAAGGTGAGGTACTGGGCCTGATGTAACCTTTCTCCAACAAATCTTTTAACTGCTCCTTCAACTCCTTCAATTCGCCAGGTGCCATTCTATACGGAGGGACGGATATTGGTTGAGTTCCTGGAAGCAAATCGATGCTAAAATCAATCTCTCGCTCTGGAGGAATACCTGGAAGCTCATCTGGAAACACATCTGCATACTCTTTGACTACGGGAATAGACTGAAGTGTAGGTATCTCAGCATCTGCATCTCTAACTCGCACAATATGATAAATGCACCCTTTTGCGATCATTTTCCTCGCCTTCAGATAGGAAATAAACCTACCTCTGGGCGTTGGTGTATTACCTACCCATTCAAGGACTGGCCCACCCGGAAAATGAAATCTGGCTGCCTTTGTTCGACAATCAACTGTGGCATAGCAAGCTGCCAACCAGTCCATGCCTATGATAGCATCAAAATCCATCATCTCTAGCTCAACTAGGTCAGCTGAGGTCTGACGACTACAAATTGTCACCGTACAACCTCGGTAAACCCGTCTAGCAATAATCGATTCTCCGACCGGTGTAGATACCGCAAAAGGATCACTTAGTATTTCAGGCACTATACCAAACTTCCTCGCGACAAATGGGGTAATATACGATAAAGTAGATCCTGGGTCTATCAAAGCATAAGCATCGTGAGAGCAAATGGTTAATATACCTGTCACAACGTCTGGTGAAGACTCCTGGTCCTGTCGACCCGCTAAAGCATAGATACGGTTCTGATTACCACTTGAACTGGAACCTCTACCTCTGCCTCGACCTCTACCAGCCGAAGACTGAGACTCACGCCTTGAAGGATGCACGGACATAGACGATCCTGTTGCTGAACTCGCTGGTTGTGCCATTCCCCCAGAATCTCTATTTGGGCAATCTCGCATCATATGCCCCGGACGCCCACATGTATAACAAGCATCAGAACCTGCTCGGCATTGACCCAAGTGTCCTCTACCACAGATGTCACACCGCGGAGGAAATGACCATGTCTGCGCAGAACCTCATTGTCGCTGCAAACCCGACGCCCGTGAGCTCTCACCTGGTCCTGACTGAGTATAGCGGTCATACCTGTAACCCTGTAACTGAGGTGGCGGAGGCCTAGGTGGCCGTCCGAAGTACTGGGTCCTATAACTACACTGATATTTCTCCTGAGACCTGGGAAATCTCATCCTCTTACGTTGCCCTTGCTCAGCCCTCTCTGTACCCTGCTGCCGACGCCTACCCCTTACTATATTCTGGGCGAATGCCTGAATCCGGGAGATATCCATACTATCCTGCAATGCAGCAGTGGCACATGCCTCGGTTAACTCTGGGGCTAACCCTGCTATAAACCTGTGAATCCTGTCCCGCATAGTAGTAACTATGGATGGTGCATATCTGGCCAATGAGTCAAAACGGTGACTATACTCTCGAACACTCATATTACCCTGCTTAAGGGCTAGAAACTGATCGACTCGAGCCTGTCGGATCTCCCGTGGTAAGTACTGGTCAAGGAAGGCATCTGAAAAATTCTCCCAAATAGCTGGAGGTGCATCACGTCCCCTGGACCTCTCCCATCCCTCATACCAAAGGATGGCTATATCTCGGAGTCGAAAAGCTGCTAGCTCAACTGCCTCTTTCTCCGTGGCATGCATAACACGAAAGATCCTGTGAAGCTGATCTATGAAATCCTGCGGGTCCTCCCTCTGATCTATCCCCGTGAACTCTGGGGGACTTAAAGCAATAAACTCTCGGACCCTTGAACTCCCAGACCCCTCAGAAGTTCCTGCACTAGCTGATGCCCTAGCCTGTTGCTGGGTAGCTACCAACTGTGTCAACAAATGCACCGCACTCCTTAAGTCCTGATCTGATGGAAGTGGAGGGGGAACTGGATGTGCGGTTTCCCTAGGAATCTCCGTAGTTGGTGGAGGAGCCGGTAATGGCTGAGTAGGGGTCTCCCCTTGAGCCTCAGACTGGGCCCCATCTACTGGGGGTACCCTGCTGGTCCCCTCACCTACTGCTGTATCTCTCCTCTGGCTAGCCGTAGTCTTCCTAGTCACCGTCATCTGTGCATGCAAACACCAACACATAAGTTTAATTCAAATTTCCTATAACTCAGTTCTGTAGCACGATTTAGATTTCAAAGAAGGGTAACCAACTCCTAAATGCCCTGTAGTGCCCTGCTTATATAATGTGGTGCACAACACATCTATAAACAAGACTCTACTAGACACGGCTTGTAGACTCCCTAGGATAGAACTGCTCTGATACCAAGTTTGTCACGCCCCGAACCTAGGAGCGAGACTGGCACCCGGTGCCTCAACTAACCTAGTGTACCAAATTGAGACTAAGGGACTCTGAACACATAATGTCATACTTTGGCCCTGGGGCCACCTTGCAAGACAATTTGCGAAGCAAAATATAAAATTGAATGGAAACTAGCACTAACTAAACATCAATATAAAGCTAGGCTGAAAAGGCCGTCATAGCTACTACAGCTGACAAACCACCAAATTATACATACCAGGCCTATAAACCCAACATACTGCACTAACCAACAGGATATGTCTACAAGCCTCTACTGATAGATGTACTATGATCGGAACAGGGCCCCGACCTACCCATAACATATATACAGATATACATAAGATGTACACAAAAACTCTAGACCTGGCAACTCCGAAAGACGTGGAGCTTACCGATCAGGCTGAACTCTGGAAACACCTACTGAGGAGGTATACCCGTCTGCCTATCTGAACCTGCATGCATGAAATGCAGCATCCCCAGAAAAGGGACGTCAGTACAAAATAATGTACCGAGTATATAAGGCGATAACATAACTAAAAGTTGGAACTGAACTGATAATATAATAACTGGAAGTAACTGGGAGTCAAAGATGATCTGGAGATATACTTACCTGCTGATACTGACTCAACTCCTTCAATATAGTAAGTAAAATAATTATACGGCCTTATAAGGCTCGGTATATATAACTGCTCTGCCATAGTAGGCTCGCTCATAGGCGCTCGGCCATACTAGGCTATGTATCTCGACCATGCTGGGCTCGCTCATAGGCGCTCGGCCACAGTAGGCTCGGTATATAACTTTCCATCTGATCAGAGGTTGCCCAATAGGGGCCTGCCCATCGATTATAGCTCAATGGTAATGAAAATACTGTAATACTGTATATATAGGCTTGCTGCTCTCTTGACTGGAAGAAGACAATACTAAAATTGAATATAGAGTCTCGATAAGGAATAATATTGTAACTTATGAGACTAGAATAGTGTGAATAAATTCATGAAAATGAACTTCTCTTTTTGTCTCATTACTAACACATGTAGCTACGAGATCATGCCAAAATGAAGGAAGGCTTAGCCTTAACAAACCTTATCACAATCTTTGTAATAACCAAGTTGAACTCACCTCTTCGCACCTTAATCTACAAGAATGATAATAATACTATCGTTAAGTTACGAAAGGTACAACTATCACACAACGAACGACAAACTTATTTTGTATTAAAACGGGCAGCATCTCCCCTATAATCCTTACTTCCTCCAAATTCAAGATAACACCAACAATACAAGAACAGAACAATAACAACATATATACATCATTTTCCAGCCCTATATACACCATCAAATACTACAAAACAGCCCAACACACCCCAATCTCTTCGTACACAAAACGACCACCGTAGTAGTGTCAAACGACCCGAAAATGTTATGACGAATGACCACCCAATCACCCTACATTTATATGGTGTTTATAAACCCCCTTACTCCTCCAAAACTCCACAAAACAGTAGTAAAACACCCAGCCCAACAGCAACACAAAATTGTCCACAAAACAGTCCACTACAAGTGAATAACTCGAACTCACGACTTCCGATCACCGTCCCGTGAGTTCTTACAAGTATAGAACGACTTACCATGAATTTTCAGAAGAAAAACTGGATGAAAGAGAGCAGTAAACTCACCTTATTTGTTGGATAACTCAGCTCCTATCTTGGTTCTTCAAACTCTAGGTTTTACCTCCAATTAGAACTTGAAAGGGAGAGAAAATCAATTAGGGTTTGTGGGAAATTTTTGGGAGGATTCTTTGCAGAGCTTATGTCTGGTTATTATGCTCTATTGTAAGTCTAATATATGAAGAAAATAGGCCCTTAAAAGGCCTCTTTGGACGACCCGAAATGGCCCATTTTTTTGGGCTCTCATTTAAGCAAGTAGGTGACACACCTACTTGTCACCTAGCAGCTTGCGCAGTATCGCACAAATGCCCATATCTTTCTACTCCAATGTCGTATTGACAAACGGTTTAATGCGTTAGAAAATAGACTCATAGATATTTAATTTGATGGGTGGAACACCCCATAACTCTAAGTATATTGGGAGAAAATCGCAGTTATATTTGACCCAAAGTTTCAGTAAAACTTATGAATGTAACTTGTGATGACTTTCATCGACTTTTGTTCCACAACTCTCTTGACTTCAAAACATAACACACGGATGTCATACGACTAATATAAATCATAACTACATGTATTAGTAATGAGACAAAAAGAGAAGTTCATATTCATGAATTTATTCACACTATTCTAGTCTCATAAGTTACAATATTATTCCTTATCGAGACTCTATATTCAATTTTAGTATTGTCTTCTTCTAGTCAAGAGAGCAGCAAGCCTATATATACAGTATTACAGTATTTTCATTACCATCGAGCTATAATCGATGGGCAGGCCCCTATTGGGCAACCTCTGATCAGATGGAAAGTTATATACCGAGCCTACTGTGGCCGAGCGCCTATGAGCGAGCCCAGCATGGTCGAGATACATAGCCTAGTATGGCCGAGCGCCTATGAGCGAGCCTACTACGGCAGAGCAGTTATATATACCGAGCCTTATAAGGCCGGATAATTATTTTACTTACTATATTGAAGGAGTTGAGTCAGTATCAACAGGTAAGTATATCTCCAGATCATCTTTGACTCCCAATTACTTTCAGTTATTATATTATCAGTTCAGTTCCAACTTTCAGTTATGTTATCGCCTTATATACTCGGTACATTATTTTGTACTGACGTCCCTTTTCTGGGGACGCTGCATTTCATGCATGTAGGTTCAGATAGACAGACGTGTATACCTCCTCAGTAGGTGTTTCCAGAGTTCAGCCTGATCGGTAAGCTCCACGTCTTTCGGAGTTGCCAGGTCTAGTGTTTTTGTGTACATCTTATGTATATTTGTATATATGTTATGGGTAGGTCGGGGCCCTGTTCCGATCATAGTACATCTATCAGTAGAGGCTTGTAGACATATCCTGTTGGTTAGTGCAGTATGTTGGGTTTGTAGGCCTGGTATGTATAATTTGGTGGTTTGTCAGCTGTAGTAGCTATGACGGCCTTTTCAGCCTAGCTTTATATTGATGTTTAGTTAGCGCTAGTTTCCATTCAGTTTTATATTTTGCTTCACAAATTGTCTTGCAACGTGGCTCCAGGGCCAAAGTATGACATTATGTGTTCAGAGTCCCTTAGTCTCAATTTGGTACACTAGGTTAGTTGAGGCACCGTGTGCCAGTCTCGCTCCTAGGTTCGGGGCGTGACATTACTAGACTATTGTTGTGGGCAGACAATGTGTTGTTAGTCATATTAGGGGCATATTCCCTAATAACTATGGCCTTGACCTCGATCGGGTCTTCAATAGCTTAGTTGAGGGTACAACAATCTTCAGTGTCATGCCTAACTGTCCCTGTGCGGTACTCGCACCTTGCGGTTCGCTTTGTGTGAGGGGGACTAAAGATTTGCCTGATTCAGGGCTACTTGTTGCAATAAACCCATCCTAGTTTGTTTCTAGAAAAGACTTGAATTATTCTCCAATGGGGTAAAGTGGTTCCTTTTTGGAGGATCTCTTTGGAGAGGGTTGTACTGGGGAGCATTTGGTTGAGGGCGAGGGTTTTATGGTTCTTGATAATGTGTGTTTTGTGAATGGGGGTTTCTGGGAGGTGGTGCTCTTACTTGCTGGTTTTGAGGTCGCGCATAAGGTTGTGCGTTCATCACCACATATTGTGGTGGGGTCATAACATAAGAAATTTTCTGGTGAGGATAGTATTGTTGCGGGGTTATAGGCTGCATTTATGAGTGGTGAAAAACCCTCCGCGTACCCCTTGAATTTGAAGACATCATGGCTCTATTTTCCTTCTTCTTTCGATTTGCTTAGCCTCCAGAACCATTTTGGACAGCCTAAGACATTGAGAGAGCGGCTTGCCGCATGATCCTCCAAGTCTTCAAACCATTCTCGACCATTTCTCCTATCTTTATGGCCTCGAAAAAAGCTTTTCCCATGGCCGGTATCATGTTCTGAAGGTAATCTACCTTTTGGGCTTGAAGAAAAAAGGTTATCATTTTTGTCTCATCCATGGGCGACTCGACTCTTGCCACTTTCTCTCTCTATTTTATAGCATATTTATTGAAGCTTTACGTGGATTTCTTTTTTCAAGTTGGATAAAGAATTCCTGTCAGGTGCAATGTTTACATTGTACCGAATCTGCCAGACGAAGTCTCGGGCCAAATCATCCCAGACGTGCCAGTGCGAGTTTTCTAGATCCATATACCCTTTTGAAGCGCTCCCAATCAGACACTCACTAAAATATGCCTAACCCCGGCCATTCGAGGAACGATCTCTAGGAAACTAGGGCTCTTTCTTCCATTTTCCCATGCCTCACACATTTCCATCATTCGAACTGAGCAGCCTGATATCTTCAGTTGTAGCCGACTCTGGCGGAATGGCCGGTGCCGGGCTATTCTCTAAGTTTATAATAAGAGGGTTCCTCTTAGTTTCTATTGGTATACTTCCTTTTGAGCGTATGAAATACTGGTGAGAGGCGAGATTACCACAAACCAACCATCAAAAATAAACCTCATCTAGTATGCACAACAAAGTTGTTTGTATAGAGCATTTAGCAGATTGGAAATTACACGTAAGGATGCAATGCACCTAACAATTACACACTTCTATCATGCGTTCGAAAGATTGCATGCCTCATCCCAGCTTCATTTATTGTCTCACTTATGTATCTCTTTTCCTTTTCCCTTTTCAAAACCTCTCTTCTTGTTTTATTATGCTCTGTTTTTCTTGTTTTTGCTTCTAAACTCTTACATGGTTTTATTTGCATCCTTTGCGAACTGCTTATGTATCATGACGCCGCATGAATCAAACTATTACATAGTTGAGGGGAACGAAAAGAGGAGAATATTTTTGAGTTTCCGTTACTTTATTAAAACAAAAATATTTTTGGATTTCTCATTACATAACTCAAAGAAAAATCAAAACAAACTCAAAATGGAAAAACAATGCGAAAATAGACTCAAAGCGAAAAATACAAACATACTTGATAAACACAAATGTTAATACAAGGAAAACAAACCCTAGACTCAGAAAGGCAAAAACTTTGAAAACTCTAGTAAGAGCTTCCGGAACAACCTTGTGATTTGTATCCCTTAAGTCTTGGAACAACCTTGTGATTTGTTGCTCTCGGGCTTGCACCAACTGTAAAGCTCTATCTTTCTGATTTTTCAAGTTTACCATATCACCCTCTACTCTATTGAGCATTTTATAGCAATGCTCCCTTTTTGCCTCAAACTCTTAAAACGAAGAGCTCTGCATCGTGGTCCTGCTTTGCTTGACAGGCCAACCTCAAAATATTATCTATATCATCTTTTAATTGTATGATTATCTCTTTGGTTTTGTCCAATATTTTCTTAGTTTTTTCCAAGGCAATGTCATAATCTTGCACCTTTTCTAACATATTTACAATAGTCCTTTTCTCTTTCATACTTCTGACTGTACCTCAGAGGCTTTCTTTATTTGTTGGAGTTGAGCTCGAAGGGCCTCAATCTCCCAAACCAAGCTCTTTGTCATGACCCAGCCGAGGGCCGCGACGGATAACTGACACTAAGTGTTGATCATCACTAAGATTGCTAATAATCTACTAATCATGAATATAAACGGATAAAATGAATAAGCATAATCATGACTGATAAGAATTGTACAATCTAGAAAGTTGACAAGGCTAACACAAGCTGACATATAAAACATACTAACTATATAGGTGCATATCTACAGGCCTCTAGGAGTGTTGAACTGAAAAATTACTGGACGGAACAGGGCCCCATCATACACAAACTATCTGACTGTACACATACCAAAAGATAAGTAACTTCGAGAGTAAGCGGAGTGACTCCAATAGCTGGTGGATGGCCTACTAATATGGCTCAAACGCTGAACTATATGTGCCTGCGCGGCATGAAACGCAGCGCCCTGGAAGGGAAGTCAGTATGATATGTACAAAGTATGTAGGGTTAAAAGCATATGTAAAGCATACTAAAGTATGACTGTAAGATGGAAATCTGAAGAAAATATGAAATCTAAACAAGAGTCTGAACTAACAACTTATTAGGAACTGAACCGAAGTTTAAGTGAAACTATGCTGAAACTGAACAACTATCTGAACTAGTACCTGTCTGGTGTTATGGGCTATATCCCCCCAATCAGGTAACTGCAAAATTTAACTAGCCTCATATATAGTCATGCAATGCAAAATGTAGCTATGTACATATATATAACATGCCTGACTGGTGTTATGGGCTATATCCCCCCAGCAGGTAAATATATAATCAACAGGTCCGACTGGTGTTATGGGCTATCTCCCCCAGCATATAATCAATAGGCCTCGCTAGCGTTATGGGCTATCTCCCCAGCTTATAATCAATAGGCCTTGTTAGCGTTATGGGCTATATTTCCCCCAGCATAATCAATGTAAGCATGTATGAGGCATAACACATATGGTAACATCATATGGACTCAAGATATCATGAAGGAAATAAAAAGAATCACAAACGTAATCTGACGCTCGTCGTCCATAAGTTGGACGAAGGAGCCTATCCCTATTTTAGGGAGGAACTGAGTATGTACATGAGATACTAAGGTTAATTAACTTATTAGTATCCCTCTATAATCAATTTAGAACCAAGAAACTTAGATTTGTCCAACTTTTTAAATTTTCAAACAATTTGGCAGAATTTCCCCTAAAACTGGATGATCCCCAAAAACAACAGCAAGCACCATAATATACACGGGAATGGATACCCAACCAAGATGGTAACATCAAACTAAAGGAGATCCAGTTATCTACAATAGTGTTAATTGATCGGCAAAACAGAATTGTGAACGTAATGTCAACTCATAATGGCTAACTTGTGACAAGAATGTCTAAATATGATTTAGGAATAATATACGCATCAACACATGACAATTAAGCTTATATAATCATAAATGAATCTATTAGGATCATACGGGGGTTAGGTATACATAAAAATATCAGAGGAACATACCAAACGAAAGTCCGAATGGCATAGGCCAAATTTGCGATTTGCCTTTTATTTTTGTTGTATTTTGAAGTTCCAACCTAAACTATTTTATTCTATAATTCATATATGGAATTTAATAATATACAAGTATTCAATAAATGCTGATATTTACCTTGAAAAAATCTTAAAAGATAAAGAAGAAAGGCTAGAACATAGCTAAACCAAATCATGTCGAAAGCGAAATGAAAACCCTACATATCTCTTGTGTTCTTGCTTTCAAAAATAGTTCCCTTTGATAAACACCCTTACTTATGCTTGTATAACCAAAATACAGAGGTGAAAATCTTGCTTAGCCACGAATCTCTTACCAAAACTCGAATTATAAGGAGAAAGGAGGACAATAAAGTCTTACATATGTCGTAAGGATTACGTTGATGTGTTCGCTTCATGATTTAGAGTTGCGGATGATGGGATTACTTCAAAACCCTAAGGATGTGTTTAGGAGGTCTAGAGAGAGTTTTTAGGTCTGATTTGGGTCGAAATTATCCTTAGATACGAAGGCTACAATTTTATATATCAAGATAATCCTCAACCGACCTTGTGGGTCCCAAAGGGAGCTACTTGTGCAGTCTCGCGAAAACGCAAATATCTTTCCACTCTGTCATTGTATCGAAGAACGGTTTTATGCATTGGAAATTAAACACATATATCTTGAATTTTGTGGGTGTATCACCCCGTAACTCCAAGTAAATTGAGAGAAAAGATCAGTATCATTAGACCTAAATTCTAAATAAAACTATGAACGTAACTTGCGACAACTTTTGTTTCATAACTCGTTTGACTTTAAAATAGAACACACGACTATAATACAACTAAAATACCTCATAACATCACCTATTTATCATGTCAAGAAACCTAGTATCATCCTAAAAGTATGGGTTATAACATTCCCAACTTGCCGACTTTCGACGAAACGTATTTTCTTCGATTCGTTTAGTTTCTAAACCTTCCAATCCTCTTGGTGCTTGTAGTTCAAGATCTTAAATATTTTTAACCTCCAAGGTAACATGATAAACTTACTTTATACACTTTTAATGATGATCTCATTGCGGAGCTCATATCAATTGACTTACGACGTACTTTTACGTACGAAAACATGGGGTATAACACTCTTCTTTTCCCCTCAGCTTCATGGGCTTGTAATTCCTTTTCAAAACTAAAGTTTCTTTACTTTTCTTGCAAAGTGCCAATAACTACCTGATATTCGTTTTCTTTTTCATCCTAGGCCAAACGTTCTTTAAAACATTGGACATGTAGACATTTTGTAGGTCTCTCAGGCTCATCATTCATGCAGGACCTTTTCCCATACCTTATAGCGTATCCTGGGTCCACCTCACCCCTTGCCGGGTCTTGCATTTGCATATCATCTTTCAAATAGAGGCAACCATCCCAGATTTGCTGAATCAGAGTCTTGGCAAGCAGGGCCTCTAGATGTAGCTCAATCACCTGAATGCTCAAGTCCTCATATTCAAGTACCGCTTGTTATCTTCCCAGATGTCGTAGAACCCTATGCAGAGCATATGGTTGGATACTTTTGCGGACCATTAGTAACAAATAGCTCTTGAGGGCTGGCATGTGCATGACCTCACTCTCTAGAAGCCATCATAAGGTCCACTCAATCTGGTTTGCGATCAAAGACCATAAGTGGATATACAGGCTTCTATTCCTACAGGAGAGTTGTAGTCACTCACCCTTTCTTTATAGTTCTTGGTGTAATTATCTTTATTCGGACCATGACTCATAAACCTAGGGTGACGATGGAGATTTTTAATCAGACACATTTGCAGGAGAATATTACATCATTCAAAGAATTTTGTCCTAGCTTTCCACAAAGTCAATGCTCGATAAATATCAGACAAGATAATCGATGTGAGGGTATGCTGAGCCTTCGTTGTAAGAACCTATACAACCCTGGCTATACGAGGGTCAATTGTTTTCTCCTCGTTTGGGAAGATCCCGTGTTTCTTTGCTTCCTTTGTTATTAGGACATTTTTTATGCACTTCGAAACCATTTAGCTGCCCAAATTTGGTGTACAGGAAGTAGAAGGAATAATGTCCCTTATTTATATCTCCATGTTTGACTTGTTTGCTGATGTTCAAAGGATCTAAGAATAGGTATGCACTGACGGCTCTAGAGAATATGAGCTTCTCGTTCCTCAAATCCCCACCAAATCTAGTGTAGCATGCGATCTCTTCCAATGTAGGAGTGAGCTCGAAATCAAAGAAATTATGTATTATGGTTGAGATATAGACGGGGCCTTATTGCCGGCATTGTCATTGTACTCTTCTTTATCTATAGAGGCTCTGTAGACATAGTTTGGGTTGTGTATTAGTGTCGGGAGAGACAAACTATGCTATGTTGTAGTTGTATTACTTGTCCATTTGAGACTTTAAAAATGGTGAAGCATATGGTGAGAAATTAGTAATTGCAGACATGACTACTTTATTGTTTAATTAAGGAAAATATATATTCTCTTTATTAATGAATGAGTTTGGGTAGAAGGAATCTAACATGCTCGCTCGGTCGGGTTCATTCGGTTGAGCGCCGGTCGCGCTCCTCAGTTTTGGGGCGTGACAAACTTGGTGTCCAAGCCTAAGGTTTTAAAGTGTCCTAGGATGTATTGGAGCCGTGTCTAGTAGAGTCCTTACTATCGGTGTGTTGTCAACCATATCTATAATTAGGATGCTATATGGGCATTTATGAATAATACCCTTCTTTCACGTTCTTGATCGTGCGATATATCTGGTTGTAAGTTTGTTCCTCCTTTAACTCCTGCGTTGCTCTAATTTTTAGTACATGGCACCTAAGAAGAAGGCAAGAACTGGCCAAAGAGCCAATGTCACCCCAGGAGTGACAGTGGATCCTATAATTGATGATGCGGGTGAGCACCAGAGGAGTGAGAATATTCCTCCAGCTACTACACTAACTGACTCTACTATAACTGATCAGACCGCACATGTCCCTGCACCTACTGAGGGTGCAATGGTCCCTCCAACTGATATACCAGTTCCACCTCCAGTTCCATCTTCTGATTCTGGTGTTTCTGATGTTGATCTTAGAGGAGCCATATGGATCTTGGCTCAAGTAGTGGCTTCCCAGGCCCAGAGGCCAAATGTTGCACCTACTTCTTCCAATCAGCCAGGGGATTCTACTAGTTCCATGGTGAATAGGTTTCTTTAGTTGGATCCTTCACTGTTCACGGGTACTAACCCAGAGGAGGATCCCCGGGATTTCATTGATTAGATGCACAAGACTCTCTGAGTCATGCGTGCTACTGAGATAGAGGCAGTGGAATTGCTCTCCTACCGCCTGAAAAAGGTGGCATATTCTTGGTTTGAACTATGGGAGGAGTCTCGTGAAGAAGGGAGCTCTCCGGCGAGGTGGGGTGAGTTTGCCGATGCCTTCATTGATCATTTCTTGCCTGCCGAGACTAAGGCATCCCGTGCTGAGTTTGAGAACCTGATGCAAGGTAGCCTGAGTCTGTGGGATTACCATATGAGATTCGTGTACCTGTCTAAGTATACTATTTACATGTTGCCCACTATGGAGGCTAGAGTTCGCCGATTTGTATATGGCCTTAGTCCCTTGGTAATTAATGAGGCCGCTACAACAGCCTTGAATTCTGATATGAACTATGGAAAGATGGTGACATTCTCTCAAGCCATAAAGACCTGCAAATTAAGGAACATAATGGAGCAAGAGGGTAGTAATAAGGCCCGGTCTGCGGGCAACTTTGGTGGTTCTTCTGGTGGTGGCAAGTCAACATTCAGGGGAGGGTCATCAGGGCCATCCCAGTCCTTTTCTCAGTCTTCAGCTAGTGCACGACCATCAGGGCCCAGTCAGCAGCAGCAGTATAGCCGGTTTAGGCCCAATCAGGGCAACGGGGACTCATATCAGTAGGGTCGTCATGGTGATAGATTCCAGCAGCAGATGAGGCCCCCATGCCCTCGTTGTGGAAAGATGCACCTAGGAATATGCTACATGGACTTACCCATATGCTATACATGCGGATTGAGGGGTCACATTCAGAGGGATTGTCGTTCGTCTCGCCAGGGTGCAGGTAGGGGCCCAACACCGCCAGCCAGTTCTGCAACTACTACATCCGTAGAACCTCCTCCAGCTCGAGGCACTCCAACAACCATAGGGCATGGTGCAGCTAGGAGTAGAGCACAGAGTTCTGGAGGATATGGCCGTTTCTAGGCTATGAGGGGTCGCCAGAATTCAGAGGCTTCTCCACATGTTGTCACATGTATATTAACCATGCAATCTCATGATGTATATGCTCTTATTGATCCCGGTTCCACTTTGTCATATGTCACACCTTATGTTGCAATGGAATTTGGGATAGAACAAGAACAGCTTTATGAGTCGTTCTCTATATCTACTCCGGTTGGTGAGTCTATTTTAGCCGTGCAGGTTTATACAGATTGTGTTGTAATGTTGCATGGTCGGGACACCGTGGACGATCTTATTGAATTGAGAATGGTCGATTTTGATGTGATAATGGGGATGGATTGGCTTTATTCATGTTTTGCCAAGCTTGATTGTCGAACCCGAATTGTTAGGTTCGAATTTCCAAATGAGCCAGTTATTGAGTGGAAGGGTGTTGATGTGGTGCCAAAGGGTAGGTTTGTTTCTTATCTTAAGGCCACAAAGATGATCAACAAGGGATGTATTTACCATTCGGTCCGGGTTACGGACACCGATGCCGAGGCACCTACACTTGAGTCTGTGCCTATTGTGAATGAATTTCCGAGAGTCTTTCCGGATGAACTCCCTAGGATCCTAACAGACAGGTAGATTGATTTTGGGATTGATGTGATGCCATACACACATCCTATATCTATTCCACCCTACAGGATGGCACCAGCATAATTGAAGGAGCTAAAGGAACATTTAAGAGATTTGTTAGAAAAGGGTTTTATCCGGCCGAGTGTGTCGCCTTGGGGCGCACCGGTCCTTTTTGTAAGAAAAAAAGATGGGCCACTGAGAATGTGTATTGACTATCGACAGCTTAATAATGTAACAATCAGAAATAAGTACCCACTGCCAAGAATAGATGACTTGTTTGACCAATTGCAAGGTGCTAGGTACTTCTCCAAAATTGATTTAAGATCCGGGTATCACCAATTGAAGATCAGGGAGCGGGATATTTCGAAAATAGCTTTTAGGACCCGGTATGGGCATTTTGAATTTCTGGTGATGTCTTTTGGGCTAACAAATGCCCCAGCAGCCTTCATGGATCTTATGAATCGCGTTTTTATGCCATTCCTCGACTCCTTGGTGATAGTCTTCATTGACGATATTCTTGTATATTCACGAAGTCAGGAGGACCATGCTGACTATCTTAGGGTAGTTCTGCAAACCCTACATTAGCACAAATTATATGCAAAGTTTTCTAAATGTGAATTTTGGCTCGAGTCGGTCATATTCTTGGGTCATGTTGTCTCTAATGAAGGAATTAAGGTTGATCCTCAGAAAATTGCAGCTGTGAAGAATTGGCCGAGGCCTACAACTCCATCATAGATTCGCAGTTTCTTAGGCTTAACTTGATATTACAGAAAGTTCGTGGAGAGGTTTTATACTCTTGCCTCTCCATTGACTAAAATGATGCAGAAGGTAATTAAGTTCCAATGGTCAGATGCTTGTGAAAAGAGTTTTCAGGAATTGAAAGCAAGATTGACTACGACACTGGTGTTGACTCTACCAGAGGATATAGATGGATTTGTGGTATATTGTGATGCTTCAAGAATCAGGCTTGGGTGTGTATTAATGCAACATGGGAAGGTGATAGCTTATGCTTCTAGGCAACTCAAGAATCATGAAAAGAACTATCCAACACATGATTTAGAACTTGCAGCAGTAGTATTTGCATGGAAAATTTGGCATCATTATTTATATGGGGTCCATGTGGATATATTCACGGGCCATAAGAGACTTCAATATATTTTCAAACAGAAGTAATTGAATCTGAGGTAGAGAAGATGGCTTGAATTACTCAAGGATTATGACATTGATATTTTATACCATTCGGGGAAAGCTAATGTTGTGGAAGATGCTCTTAGCCGAAAATCTATGGGTAGTTTAGCACACTTGGAGGAATACCAAAGGCCATTGGCCAAGGAAGTTCATCGATTGGCTAGTTTGGGAGTTTCGTCTTACGGACTCTAGTGAAGGAGGTGTAATTGTGCAGAATAGAGCTGAATCATCGCTTGTTGTGGAAGTCAAAGAGAAGCAATACAATGATCCATTGTTGGTGCAATTGAAAGAGGGAATTCATAAACATAAGACCATGGCCTTTTCTGTTGTCATGGATGATGGTACACTAAGGTACCAAGGGCGACTATGTGTTCCAAATGTGGATGGTCTCCGTGAAAGAATTTTTACTAAAGCTCACACTTCTAGATATTCCATGCAACCAGGTTCTACAAAAATGTATCATGATCTTAAGGAAGTCTATTGGTGGAATGATATGAAGAGGAATGCGGCGGACTTTGTGGCAAGATGTCTGAATTGTCAGCAAGTGAAGGCCGAACACCAAAGACCCGGTGGGTTGGCACAGAACATAGAAATTCCAATATGGAAATGGAAAATGATTAATATGGACTTTGTGGTAGGATTACCGCGCACTTTGTGCAAGTTTGACTCAATTTGGGTGATTGTGGATCGACTCACGAAATCAGCACACTTTTTGCTGGTTAAGTCTACCAACACAGCGGAGCAATGTGCTCAGTTGTATATCAAAAAAATAGTTAGGTTGCATGGCACCCTAGTTTCCATCATTTCTGATCGGGGAGCACAATTCACTGCTAATTTTTGGAAGAAATTTCAACAAGGTTTGGGTACTCAGGTGAATCTTAGTATAAACTTTCACCCACAGACTGACGGGCAGGAAGAGCGGACTATTCAAACGCTTGAGGATATGTTGCGTGCTTGTGTGCTAGACTTCAAAGGTAGCTGGAATGATCATTTACAAATTATAGAATTTGCATACAACAATATCTATCATGCTAGCGTTTAGATGGCACCTTTTGAGGCTTTATATGGTATGAGATGTAGATCTCCCATTGGGTGGTTCGAAATTAGGGAAGCAGAGTTGATAGGGCCAGACCTCGTTCATCGGGCTATGGAAAAAATGATAATCATTAAGGAGCAGTTGAAGACTACTCAGAGTCATCAAAAATCCTATTCGAATATTCGCCGTAGGAATTTGGAGTTCAAAGAAGATGATTGGGTATTCTTGAAAGTTTCCCCCATGAAGGGTGTAATGCAATTTGGTAAGAAAGGGAAATTGGGTCCGAGGTATGTCGGACCATACAAAATCATTTAGAGGATCGGTGAGGTGGCGTACAAGCTTGAGCTACCACCTAAGATGTCATTAGTACACCCGGTGTTATATATGTCTATGTTGAAGAAAGTAGTTGGAGATCCGACACTCATTGTTCCGGTTGAGACTATTGAGGTAAATGAGAAATTGACTTATGAAGAGATTTCGATTTCTATTATTGATAGTCAAGTCCGAAAATTGAGAAATAAAGAAATTACCTCCGTGAAAGTGTTGCGGCGAAACCAGCAGGTTGAAGAGGCTATATGGGAGGATCCTTATTTGTTTGAATGACCATGTATTTATAAAGTTGTGATACTAGAAAAATTATAAGACTTACTTCTATGAATTATGTATTATTTTTACATTTGATGTTGAGGGTGTTCCGTTCTGGAAATATATTGCTTATGAGGCCACAGTTGGTGTTGTTTGATATTATGTTACGTCGTTGGATTATGTATATGATGTTAGGATGTGTTTCTGGGGCTCTCTAACAGGTGGATAGGCCAAATTACAAAGGAAACTCTAGCGAAATATTTGGAAATTTAGGGGGTTAGTCAAATTTGGGGCTACTAGTTTATGTTATAAAACAAACTAAGTTGCATAAGATGCTAATGAAGGATTTTTACCCTCATTCGAGGACGAATGATCCTAAGCAGGGGAGAATGTAACACCCCAAAAAATTTTGAAGTACTTAAGTATAAAGCCCAGTAAAATTTACAAAGAAAATAATGTTTCATGGTGCCGGACTAGGCTTACGTGGCTCGGACTTTTTGGGCTGAACAATGTACCGGAAAGTAAAAGAAACATTTTTGGCGGAAAAGCGCATTTATGCGGTCCATTATGCGACTGCATAATCACTATACGGGTCGCATAATGGCCACAGAAGTGAGCAGGAGAGGGCCAAATCTGGCAGCAGGTATGCGGTCGACTATGCGACCGCATAACTGTTATGCGGTGCATTATACGACCGCATAACGGTTATGTGGAAAGCATAGTGACCACATACACAGACAGATTTTTGATTATTTTATCAGCAATTCTGCGACCGATATGCGGTCGCATATGCGACGACAGAACCGTTCCGGAGCTCCATTTTTGGGTTTTTAAAACCCGACCCTATTTTATTAAATACACTCTTTGGGTCATTTTTGAGCTATAATCTAATATTTTAGAGTGAGAGAGAGAGTGCCCTAGAGTGAGAAGGTGTTGTTCAATAATTGTTCTTCAATTCTTGCCCAAGTTTTGGAAGATTAAGAAGGCAAACTCACTAGGTCTTCATCCTAGAGGTAAGATTCTACACCATAACCCTCACTTTCGAATTTTATGTAGAAATGGACAACTAGCAAGATAATTTCTGGGCAGGAGGGTTGTTTATTTACATGCATGTGCTATAAAAGGGTAGATTATTGAACTAAAAATGATAAAGATTGGGTTGTGGGATGAAGGAATTCTCCATAACAGGACCTTGGAACATTAATGCACACTTAGTGTTTGATAAAATGCTCAAATGAGCTAGGACCATGATCATCTTCCTAATTTTGATTCAATTTGTTATATTTCTACAATAGATTGAAGTTTCTAAGAAATCTGGAATATTTTAGAGTTTAAGGAAGCTCAATTGAGGTATGTTGGCTAAACTCTTCTCTTAGAATTGAATCCCACAATATTCATGTAAATGATGTAAGTCCCGAGTGATTCATTATGAAACTGGCTATTCCGAGTAAGATTGGGTTGAAAGATATATGTTCAACAAGCATCCCAAATGCTTTAATCATGTTATGTTACCAATTGAGGATGCGTTAAAATATGGGTTGTGCATTAATAATGTTTCGACTTTAAGTCAAGTTTAAATGAAGGCTATTATTCAAAATTTTGTGAAATATCTCTATGTGCCTTAGACTCTAAGTTGCTCACATGTGTAGTACACACCTTGATTTGAATTGTATTTGTTGTTGATGATGATAATGATATTTGAAATTGATAAGGTGAGCATGAAATACTGAATATGGCCAACGTGCCAAGAATGATCTTATAATTATGGCCATTAGTGCAAATGAAGTGAAAAGATGTGAAAGTAATATGAAATGCGATGATTGATATAAAAAGGTTGATATCTCAAATAAGACGGCCTAGCCAGTCGGGTCGTGATCGGACACCATGCCGCACACATGGTGGTGATTGTGCTGGAAATTGTTGTTGAAATGGTGATTATGGTTGATGTCCCTAATGGATAGCCTAGCTGATCGGGTCGTGATCAAACTCCGTGTTAAAGACGGTGGTATTGATATTGAGAGTAATTGTGGTTGATGTCTCTAATGAGATAGCCTAGCCGATCGGGTCGTGACCGGACTCCATGCTAAGAGTACGGTGGTATTGGTATGGGGAATAATGGTATTGTGAATAATGGCATATCGATACTAAAAATCTCCAAATGTGAGATATGGAAATTAATTTGAACAGTGTCTTCATCCTAAATTGAGGTTTGATGTTAATTAAAGCTTCCTTTGATATTATGATAATCTTGTATGTATTATTTGTCATTCTATTGAGAGAGTGTTTAGTTATACATACTAGTGCTATTCGACAGTACTAACGTCCCTTTTGCCGGGGGCGCTACATCTTTTAATGGATGAAGGTGACTCCACAGTAGGTGAGCCCCACTTCATTCTGGGGTCATGAATCTTTTGTAATTTGTGTATTCTGTTTGAGGTATAGTCGGGGCCTTGTTGCCGATATTATCATTGTACTCTTCTTTATCTATAGAGGCTCCGTTGACATAGTGTGGGTTGTGTATTGGTGCTGGGAGAGACAAACTATTCTATGTTGTGGTTGTATTACTTGTCCATTTGAGACTTTAAAAATGGTGAACTTATGGTAAGAAATTTGTAATTGCAGACATGACCACTTTATTGTTTAATTAAGGAAAATATATATTCTCTTTATTCATGAATGAGTTTGGGTAGAAGGAATCTAACAAGCTCGATCGATCAGGTTCACTCGGTTGAGCACCGGTCGCGCTCTTCAGTTTTGGGGCGTGACAGCAGACATGTCCAGTCAAGCCCATTTCCGGGCATCGATTTTGCGGTGCATTTTGTGACCCGCATACCCATTTTGCGATCCATTATGTTACCGTAGACCTGCTTTTGGATGGTTAATTTTTCTATTTTCATAACCAGACCCCATTTTGATAAATAGGCTTTGGGGTTTATTTTTGGGCAATTATCTGAGGCTTTTTAGACAAAAGTAAGAGTGTTCTAGAGAGAGGAAGTAGATGAAGTATTTTGTTCATCAAGATCTTGTCCAAGCTTTGAAATCCAACAAGGAAATCTCACAAGTTCTTCATTTAAGAGGTAAGGTTCCATACCCTAGTTTTCAATGTCGGATTTAGGTAGAAGATGGTTGATTAGGAGTATGATTCTTGGGTATGAGAGTATTATTTATACATGCATGTACCAATAAGGTTTGTGGGAAGATTGTTGAGCTCAAATAAGTAAATATTGGGTTGTAGAATGAAGAACATCTTGTAGAAGAACTTTATAGCCAAATTTGCACACTCAGTGTTTGATAAACTGCCCAAATGAGCTGAAACCATGAATACATTCCTAATTTGTGTTCAATTTTGTTATGTCTCAAAATAGATTAGAATTTCTAGAATTTCCGGAACATTGTAGTAATTTAAGAAAAGATCAAAGCAAGGCATGTTGGCTAAACTACTATCTTAGAATTGAATTCAATGATGTTCTCATAAGTTTCAAGTATGGTTGTCTCAAGTTCCTTATTCTATGTTTCGAGTCATTCCCAATAAGTTCGATTGCCCCGAATAAGCAAAGTGTCGAGAATTATGTATTCAAAACGTGTTCCGAATGTGCCTATCACATTATGTTATCTTTTGGAAATTTGTTCAAGAATGATATGTGTATTAAAATGCTACGTCTTTGAGTTGTGTTTCAAATAAAGGTTATGATGCCAAATTGTGTGAGAAAACTCAATATGCTTAAGACTCTTAATTGCTCATATGTGTACCTAAAGTCTTGATTGGAAATGTCTAATTGTTGATAACCTATAAAGATGGTTGGAAGTGAAATAAGTGAATTAGGGATACAAAGTGTGACCAACGTGCCAAGAGTAAAAATTATACTTGTGGACAATGGTGCCAATGAAATGAAATGATGTGAGAAAGATTATGGAATTAGTTTTGACTCAACTATTCCAAAATTGACTTCGATAATATAATTGGCTAAAAGCTTATGAACTCAAGTGATGCCCATATGTGGCTGTATTAGCTAATGTTATGCTTTGTGAGTATTTTCAATATGTTTTGCGTTCTTACATATTCGTGAGTGAAAATTGTGCATTGTCCTTTTTAGGGAAAAGTATTTGAATAATGAATGATGTGTTAATTGTGTATGATTTTAACTTGTGCTTCGATTGCCAATCATTTTACTCCATTTCTTGGAAAGAAATCCATTGTGTTTAAAACCTTCATTACTAATGAACTTAAAGTTGTGATTTCCGAAATATTCTATTTGTTGATAATTATGATGATGATGATCTATGAAAGGGAAGAAATAAAAGCGTGAAATATATAATACGGCCATTGCGCCATGAATACAGAATCATATGTATGGCTAAGAGAGCCAATGAAATAATAATGTTGTAAGTGATTGAAAGTACGGATTAAGTGATATGTGGTGTGAAAGGTTATGAGATGTACGTATTTGTACTTTTGTTTCCAATGTGTTATATTCCCCTACGTTCTTGCGAGTAGAGACTATAATGTTCCTAAATGTTCTAAATGCTCTTAATGTTGTATGATCACCCATAGAAAGTACAAGTAAGTGATAGTATAGACATGAAATGTAGTCGTTGCCTAAATGAGAATATTGACGTATTGTATGTCCTAATGGTTTCAACTATAGTTGTATGTTTCTGAAATAATATATGTAAATGACTTCGATTGTTAAGTCCCCAAGAGTCATGAACCTAGATAATGACCTCAAGAGGTCAAGGGAGTGAATAATGAGATGGAAGGGAGATGTCCTTTGTTAAATGATGATGAACCTTAAGAAAAGGAATTGGGCCCATATGCCATTGAAATCGACTTATTGATTTACCTGTATGTGCTAATGTAATGAGTTGTGTTTCTCCATGATGAGCATGAACATGTAGTATTCCAATGATATGAGTAATTACGACCTTAAATGTAATGACAAACTATGTCGCTTTGAGCTTATATATAGTATTATGTAATACACCTCCACCCGCATATATTGGGGTGAGGCGGCATGACCGCTTTGTGTATGGATTGTGTTATTGTGACACACATCCACTCACATATATTGGGGTGAGGTGGTGGGGCCGCTTTATGTAGGAATTGTGGTATTGTGGAATACAGCTCTACCCGCATATATTAGGGTGAGGCGGCATGACCACTTTGTGTAGGGATTGTGGTATTGTGACACACATCCACCCACATATATTAGGGTGAGATGGTGGAGCCACTTTGTGTAGGGATTATGGTATTGTGATACAACTCCACCCGCATATATTGGGGTGAGGCGGTGGGGCCGCTTTGTGTAGCGATTGTGGTATTGTGATACACCTCCACCACTTATATCGGGGTGAGGCGGCATGGCCGCTTTGTGTGAAGGTGGTTATAGAGGATCCCCGTCTGAATATCTATAAATATTAATGGAAGCTCTAAATAAATTTGCTTGACATTAACGGCTATCTAAGCCCATTTATTGTTGCTATAATTCATCATATTCATGTCGTATTTCCAATCCCTTGAATAGGTATATTTGTATCGTGTAAGTGATCACTGTGAATGGTCTATTAAATACACAGGTGTATTGTATAGGTGATACTGTGAACGGTCTATTAGACGCATAGGTGTATAATATGATATGTGAACACTAACGACGGTCTATGAAATGCATATGTGTAAAATAAGGGAGGAAGGTGCCACTTTCATTGGCCTTGTTTGTACATGTTGTTACAATTACATTATATTATGTATTCCACGTATAGTTCATATGGCTCAGTTGATTCTAAAAGAAGTTTAGAATGATGCAAGTATAATAAAACTTGAAATATGAACCTATGGGATGTTTCGTAGTTTCTTGATGTACTTTATTTGTCTCTTATTTGAGTTACCGTATTTTCATATATTGTTTTGACTGCCTTACATACGAGTACTATTTCACATGTACTCATGTCCCTTTTGTCGGGGGCGCTGCATCTTTTAATAGATGCAGGTATACTTCTACAGGATGATATGGATCTTTGATAGGGATCTTCTTCACTACTCAGCTAATGGTGAACCCGCTATAGTTCTAATGGGTGTTTGGGTCTAGTTCGTTTTATGTATATAGGTATCCATTGTCATAGAAACTCCATGTACACTGTGGGTTATGTACTTAAAGTTTTGAGTTTTGCCATGTATTTATGTTTACAGTATTTACAGCTATTTATAAAGTTGTGTACCCACCATGAGAAACAATTTTAGGCCATTGAACCAAATATATTCATTATGAAAGTCAAGATCTAATTATGTTATGGTAAATGATGCATGAGTAATAATGAGAGGTTAATGTAAATTAGGCTTGCTCGACTGGATTTACTCGGTTGAGCGCTGGTCGCGCTCCTCGATTTCGGGGCGTGACAATAATTATCATTGAAGATCTTTCAATATCTTGTGATATCTGTGTTTACTTTAAGAAATCCACACTTCTAAATATTCTTCTTGCATTTTACTTTTGGATTCGGTCTTTTAGACAGAATATTTTCAAGAAGGCAATTTTCTTTTTTAGATTCATCGTTTCCGGTATGATCATTGCAAGCCATGACTTAGAATATTTGGCTTGTGAATTTTTATGTCTTTCAACACGTTTAAAGATGACATCTCATCTTCATTCGGGCATAAAGCAAATTTCAGGGGAAACGGTCAGAATAGATGATTATTTCGAAATAAGGTACATAAAATGTGTTGAAAGTAAAGCAGAACATGCAGTCGAAAGAGTAAAACTTTTACATTCATTTGAATAGGGTAATTAACCCAAATACATTGCTGAGTCACTTTTCACTTATTAAATAGGAAATAATCTGAGTGGGTACTAGAGCCACTAAGGAACCCTTTCAACTAGAATGGTCTCTATTGGAACGTGTATAAAAATATGATACTTTCTGGAATGATCTTGTTCCAATAGTTCAAAAACTTTTTGAAACTTTTGTAGTCTTCTAATCTTCGAGCTGCCGTCTTTTTAAGACAGTTTTTTGGTGGTCTTTGCGACTTCAGTCTTCATGACTCTATATTTGTGACTTTGATCTTTTTATTTCTATCTGGTGTAGTCTCCCAAATGTCCGAGTTTCTCGAACGCTGGTATTGTATCTTTGACTGTCTTCAGCTGCGTATTCGGCCTTTCGCAACCTTACTTTTAAATGTTCTTGTTCCTGAAAAGGAAGTGAAGGGACGGGAAATGTTATTATAGATGAAAGCAGTGTCGGAGCCTTTTCAAACAGATATTTTGACCTTGATCAGGAACTAC
The DNA here is from genome assembly GCF_000390325.3 of Nicotiana tomentosiformis. NCBI lineage: Eukaryota > Viridiplantae > Streptophyta > Magnoliopsida > Solanales > Solanaceae > Nicotiana > Nicotiana tomentosiformis. The sequence goes on from NC_090823.1 coordinate 64,812,400, forward strand.
TGGGATTTTTATATATTGTTGAAGTTCGGTATAGTCATTATTCTGGTCGGGCTAAAGAAGATAAATTTGTAAAGCATGCATCGGAAGGAAGACAAAATTGTTGCGGTTCTCAAAAGTAGAATCGTTTTCCCGTATCTTGACTATCCAACACGGTCTTTCCTAGTTGGGTAAGAGTTTCCCTGCATTAGGTTCCTGGGTTGCCAAGAGCACATTCTGAAGTACATAGTCCCCCATTTTGAAGGTTCAAAGGTCGGCCATCTTGTTGTAGCACTTCTCGATCCTTTGCTTCTGACTCGCCATCCGAATTAAAGCTATTTCTCACTGTCTGTTAAGAAAATCCAACTCGATTGCTGAGGATTTGTTGTTTGATTCTTCAGTGGCATGAGCGAACCTCAAGCTCGATTGTTCCATCTCGACCTGAATGAGTGCTTCAGACCCATATATAAGGGAAAGGGAGGTTTCCCCGGTGCTCGACATTGTCATCGTGCGGTATGCCCATAACACTTCATGCAGCTCTTCTAGCCACCTTCTTTTGGATGCTTCTAGCCTTTTCTTTAAGTTGTTCAGCATGACTTTGTTGGAAGACTCAACTTGTCTTTTTGCTCCCGGATGATACAGAGTGAAACTGATCCTTTTGATATGCCATTCTTCGAGGAATTCTGTTATCTTGGCTCCTATAAACTATGGTCCATTATCACATGTAATTTCCTTTGGGACACTGAATCTGCATATAATTTCGTCCAAATAAAGTCTATAACTTCTTTTTCTTAGACATGCATGGATGCACTTACTTCTGCCAAATTTGAAAAGTAGTCCGTCAAAACTAGAAAAAACTTTACCTGCCCTATAGAGTATGATAATAGTCCTATTATTTTCATTGCCCACTTTATGAAGGGCCACAGAGTAAGTATGGAATGATGTGGTTTGGCCGTTTGGTCTAATCAATGAGCAAACCACTGGCACTTGTCATATTTTTGACGAAATTAGTTGTGTCCTACTACATTCGAGGCAAGTAATATCTGACCCTAATCAGCTTCTAAACTATTGACCTATCTCCGCAATGATTACTGCAATGTCCTTCATGGACCTCTCTCATTACTCAATATGTGTCCCCAGGTACTAGACACTTAGCTAGCGGACCACTGAAGGTTTTTTGGCATAAGTACCCTCCGATGAGATAATATCTTGTCGCTCGAATTTTGAGTTGTCGAGCTGTCTTTTTGTCTTCATGAAATGTTCCGTTCTGCAAATAGTTAATAAAATCTTTATGCCAGTCCTGGGTTAGGTTAGTCGCATTTACCTCGTCTTTGGACTTGTCAATGGATGACTAAAATAGATGGACAACCGATTTGCTTCCAGACTCGGTGATGTCTAATACTGAACTGAGATTGGCTAAAGCATCATCTTACATGTTTTCTTTTTGAGGTATTTGAGTAGCTTTACATTCTCGAAATATACTAGGAATCGTGTATCCTTGGTCAAGTATTTTTGCATTCGAGCTTTTCGTACCACATAGGTTCCTTGCACTTTATTTATTATTAATTAAGAATCACTCTTCAGTTCTATATGCTTGGACCCGAGCCACCTGGCAAATTCGAGCCCTGTAACAATGATGTCATATTCGAATTCATTGTTAGTTATAAAATAATATTTAATATATTGCTATGATATTTTTCCAATTGGTGTGATAAGTAATCCTCCAAGCCCGGAGCTTTTCATATTCATTGAACTATTTGCATAGAGGGTCCAAATCCCAGGGTCATTCTAGAAGTAATGATTGCTTCCTTATCTGCTTTGGGAGGTACGCTCGTTCAGTCAGCAACAAAGTCGGCTAGGACTTGTGACTTGATGGCAATAGGAAGTTGATATGAGATATCATATGTGCTTAATCCAACTGCCCATTTGGATGGTCGTCTTGAGAGTTTCGACTTGTGTAGGATACTTTGTAACAAAAAAGTAATAACGACAGAAATAGGATGACACTAAAAATAGGGTCTTAATTTTCGGGCAGCCACTATAAGTGCCAGAGATAAGTCTCTAAGTGTGGATACCTCGTTTTGGTGTCTAGTAGTATTTTAATAACATAATAAATTAAAAACTATGTACCTTGATCTTCTCATACTAAAATCGTTCTGGCCGAGACTTCAGATACAACTAGGTATAACAACAATCACTCCCTCTCACGAGGCTTTGACATCAATGGTGGATTTAATAAGTAACTCTTCAAATCTCTTAATGTTTGTTGGCATTCTAGAGTTGATTCAAAATTCTTTTGCTTATTTAATATGGAGATGTAATTCTGACACTGTTCTGATGATCGAGATATAAATTGACCAAGGGCTGCTATCCGACCTGTCAGTATTTGCACATTTTTCTTGCTTGTTAACATATCAGGTATATCTTCGATGACTTTGATTTGAGCTGGGTCGACTTCTATTCCTCTATAGGAAACCAAAAAATCTAGGAATTTAACTGAAGCCACTCCGAAGGCACATTTTTCGGATTTTATTTTATCTTATACCTCCGAAGAGTGACAAGTATTCCCTTATATAATCCAGGTGGTCCTATGCATGCAACGACTTGACTAACATATCATTGATATAAACTTTCATGGATTTTTCGATATAGTTTTTGAGCATCGTTTTAACCAATCTCTGATACATCTCCCCTACATTTTTTTAAACCGAATAACATTACATTATAACATTAAGTCTCCTTGTAGGTGATAAAGGATATTTCTTTACTGATCGTTTCGGCCTATTCTTATTTAGTTATATTCATAATAAGCATCTTAAAAACTTAGCAACCCATGACCAGTGGTTGTATCTATGAGTGTAACGACCCGACCGGTCAATTTACTTTCTAGAAACCCGTTCCCATAGTTAAGACTTTCGTATGTGCTTTTCCTATTTTATGACTTGCGGGGGGCAGTTGGTTCAATTTTGGAATGGTTCGATTTGAATTCGGAATACTAAGTTCCAAAATAGCGGCTTAATGTGGTCAAGTTTGACTTAAATCAACACTTAGTATAAACAACCTCGAAATTGTGATTTGAAGTTTTTAATAGCTTTGTATGGTGATTTTAAGCTTGGTAGTGTGTTCTAATCGAGTTTCGGCCGATTCGGGAGTGATTCACACTTTTTGTTGCAAATTGGCATTTTTGAGGTTTTATAGTTTGCTAAGTTTGACTTGGAATGGACCTTGCTGATATCGGATCCTGTTTGGTATTTTGACCCTAGGGATAGGTTCGTATTGTCATATCGAACTTGTGTGTGAAATTTGGTTCTATTTCGATTTTTCTAGGTATGATTCCTCGCGTTCAGTGTTAGTTGATAAAAGATAGAAGCTTGGAAGATTGATAATTTGGTTTGGGGTGTGATTCTTGGTTGTGATGCTATTTTAAGCATTTTGAGGCCTCGAGTAGGTCCAGGTTATTTTTATAGACTTGTTCGTATAATTGGACAGGGTCTCGGGTGGTTCGGTTGAGTTTAGGATCACCCGGAACATATTCAAAGTCGGTAGAATTTTGCTGGTGTTGGTATGCTTCACGATCTTGAAGGAGGTCCTGCGATCACGAAAAAGGAATTTGGAGCGGGTAGATGTTGCTTTTCAGGAATGCAAAGTTGGCCCAACGAACGTGATTGAGAACCTGGCTCCTCTTTGCGAACATATAGGAGCCTACGCGAACGCGAAGAAGTAAGAGAAAGGGAAGCGCGGGCAGGCTCTGGCCTTCGCGAATGCGGCAGTGGTTTTGCGAAAGCGAAGGATTGGCGGAAGTGATCTTCGCTAATACGACAGGGTTTTAGTGAATGCGAAGAATGAAGCCTTGGTAGGAGCATCGTTGGCCTTCACGATCGAGTGGGTGATTCCGCGATCACGATGAAGGATGCTTGGGTAGATTATAAGTCTCATTTCAGTACTAAGGCTCATTTTATCATATTTTCTCTTGGCTTGGGCGATTTGGGATCTTGTTTAAGGGTCATTTTCATCAACTATCACTAGATAAGTGATTTCTACTTATTGTGAGTAAAATACATGGATTATGTCTGGATTTTAACATGAAAAATAGTAGAAATGGTGGGGATTAGTTGGAAAACCTAGAATTGGTAAAATTGGATTTGACCACGAATTTTGGCATGATTTTTGAAATAAATTATATATTTGAGTACGTGATGCCATGGATAACATTTAACTTAAAACATTTTGGGAATCCAGGTGCGTGGGCCTGTGGTTTACTTTTGTTGACTTTTCGAGTCGGGTTGAGAATTATTTCTAATTGTTAAATTATGAGTTCTTGAGTATATTTTGATTGGTTTGCACATTCCTTTGACTGGTTTCAAGTTACTCGATATCGATTTGAGGTGTTAGTGAAGTGTTGGAGTCAAGTATTGGGATAGGAAGCAAGGTAAGTCTCTTGCCTAATCTTGTAAGAGAGAATTATTCCCGTAGGTATTATTTTTTTTATGTGCTACGTGTTATGGGTGTTACGTACGTACAAGGTGACGAGCGTCCGCGCGTAATCTAGATTCTTGGTTATGTCCGGGTAGACTTAGACTTACTTCATTCCTTAACTGTACTACTTGAATTTATCTTGCCTGTTTGATTACTTGAATTCATAACTGAACTTGAGACTAGAATGTACGTATTTGATCGAGCGTCTTTACTTTAAGTTTTGACGAGATACTTGATTGTCGGTAAAAATTATGTTTTCTCTTGCATTCATATCCTCGTGTTATGCTTATGTGATTGGTAGTTTCGTGATTTTGTGATGCGGATGTACATTCGAGTATGGGGCTAGTAACCCGATGAACGTTTCTATATTTCTATGGGATCGGGTCGTTCGTCTCGACAGTGTTATGAAATGTTATTATGGGAGCGGGTCGTTTGCCTTAGCAGTATTATGAGATGCATCTATGGATCGAGCCGTATGACCTTGGCAGTATTGTGTAATACTATTCTCTTGGGATCGGGTCGTTTGCCTCGGCAGAATAGTGCATAATATTCGATAGGGAGTTAGAGCACATGAGTTTTCCTGATTTGGGATTTGACATTGTGTCTTATATTTGTTATCTTTGTTTCCTTCGAGGCAGTGTATGATATTGAATGATTTTGTAATTATTTTTTTGCTGAGAATCATGTTATTTATATTTACCTATATCGTTACTACTTGTTGTGCTTGATACCTGTCTACTTTTATGTGCATTATTATTGGACCACTAGTAAGTGTCGACGTCGACCCCTCATCACTACTTCTTTGAAGTTATACTATATACTTACTAGGTACATATTGATATACGTACTCATACTACACTTTTGCACTATCTATGTAGGTACTGAAATAGGTACATCAGGTGATAACTTAGGCGCGTGAGCGTATCAGCTGGAGACTTAGTGGTGAGCTTCTTTCCATGCTTTAACCCGCAGTACTCGGAGTCTCCTTCCCCTAAATTTATTTCATTCAACCTACTTTTATTTTAGACAGTAGTTGTAGTGGTTTGATATGTTCTATTAGTTGCTCGTGCACTAATGACACCGAGTCTTGGGGATTTATAGTAGATGTTCATGATTGTATTTGATATTTATATCTTTTCGCCTTATGTTTTGTTCATATTTTGTGACTTAGTAAAAATTAATGTATTTTTATCACGGTTCCTAAATCTCTCTCCGCTTCATTATTTCAATGCTTTATTTTAAAAAGTATTATGAGAGGTTGTTTGTGTTGATCATTTATCGTTGGCTTGCCTAACGGCAGCGTTGGGCGCCATCACAACCTATGGTGGGAATTGGGCCATGACAGCTTGGTATTAGAGCACTAGGTTCACATAGGTTTCACGAGTCATGAGCGGACCTAGTAGAGTCTCGCAGATCGGTGCGGAGACGTCTGCACTTATCTTCGAGAGGCTATAGGGTGTCAGGAAACTTCTTTTTCTTCATTTCCTATCGTGATGTCGATGTTGTTGTATGTCTAAATCTTTCTCTTATTCACTCACAGATGATGAGAACATGCGTGATGGCATCATCCGACAGCAAAGGGGCTACTTAAGTGGTAATCCCAGTAAATTTTGCAAAGAAAATAATGTTTCATGATGTTGAACAATGCACCGGAAAGTAAAGAAATATTTTTGGCGGAAAAGTGCATTTATGCGATCCATTATGCGACTGCAGAATCACTCTGCGGACCGCATAATGGCCGCAGAGTGAGGCAGTTAATTGGGCCAATTGGAAGCAAGTATACAGTTGACTATGCGACCGCATAACAGTTATGTGGTGCATTATGTGACCGCATAACGGTTATGCGGACCGCATAGTGACCGCATACACAGACAATTCTTATGGCTATTTTGTAACCAACTATGCGATCGATATGCGGTCCGCATATCGGTTATGCGATCACATACCTTGTTCCGGAGCTCCATTTTTGGGTTTTTAAAACCCGACCCTATTTCATTAAATACACTCTTTGGGTCATTTTTGAGCTATTATCTGACATTTTAGAGTGAGAGAGGGTGCCCTAGAGTGAGAAGGTGTTCTCCAATATTTCTTCTTCAATTCTTGCTCAAGTTTTGGAAGATTTAGAAGGCAAGCTCACTAGGTCTTCATCCTAGAGGTAAGATTCTACACCCTAAACCCTAATTTCAAAATCATCTGAACATGGGTAATTAGCAAGATAAAGTTTGGGCATGAAAGTTGATTATTTTACATGCATGTGATATCAAGGGATGTAGGAAGATTGTTGAACTAAGCATGGTAAAGATTGGATTGTGGGATGATGGAATCCTCCATAAAAGGGGCCTTGAAACCTTATGCACACCTTGTGTTTGATAAAATGCTCAAATGAGCTAGAAACATGATCATTTTCCTAATTGTGGTTCAATTTGTTATATTTCTAAAATAGATTGAAGTTTCTAAGAATTCTGGAACGTTTTAGAGTTTAAGGAAGCCCAGTTGAGGTATGTTGGCTAAACTCTTCTTTAAGAGTTGGAATTCTCATTATCCTTGTAAGTTCTGAGATGTTGATTATAAATCGAGTATTCCGATAAGTTCTGTGATGAAGATATATGTTCAATTCATATTTCAAATACTCTTATCATATTGCATTATAAATTGAGGATGTGTCCCAAACTATGGAGTACAAATCCACATATTATAATTTCTAGTCGTGATTTATGTAAAAGTTATTATGCCAAGTTGTATAGAGATTGTGATTGTGATATACCTCCACCCGCATACATTGGGGTGAGGCGGCATGACCGCTTTGTGGGGGGATTATGGTATAGGGATTGTGATTGTGATACACCTCCACCCACATATATATTGGGGTGAGGCGGTAAGACCGCTTTGTGTAGGAATTATGATATTGTGGGACTGCACCTCCACCCGCTTACATTGGGGTGAGGCGGTACGACCGCTTTGTGTATGGTTTTGGTATTGTTGTGGAACCACCACCCGCATACATTGGGGTGAGGCGGCATAGCCGCTTTGTGTTGGTATTGGTATCGTTGATGCATTTCCACCCGTATACATTGGGGTGAGGCGGCATAGCCGCTATATGTAGGTTCTTGGTAGTGTGGTTACACCTCCACCTACATACATCGGGTGAGGCGGCAGGGCCGCTTTGTGTGAAGATGGTTATATAGGATCTCATCTTAAATCCTATAAATGTTTTTGATAGCTTTTAATAAGCTTGCTATGGTTGAGATAGTTATCTATATTATTCTATTGCCGGACTGGTTCATCATAATTATCTTGTATTTCTAAATTCTTAAATTGGTGTTTAGTTTTCATACAAGTACTATTCGACGATACTAACGTCCCTTTTGTCGGGGGCGCTGCATCTTTAAATGGATGCAGGTGGTTCCATGGTAGGAGACATTGATCAGTGATAGCAGTGCACCTTCTTCCCAGCTGACTTGGTGAGCCCCACTTCATCCCGGGGTCATGTATCTTTTGATCTTTATGTATTATGGTTGAGATATAGCTGTGGCCTTATTGCCGGTATTGTCATTGTACTCTTCTTTATCTATAGAGGTTCCATAGACATAGTGGGCTGTGTATTGGTACTGGAAAAGACAAACTATACTATGTTGTGGTGGTATTACTTGTCCATTTGAGACTTTAAAAATGGTGAAACTTATGGTAAGAAATTGGTAACTGCAGACATGACTATTTTATTGTTTAATTAAGGAAAACATATATTCTCTTTATTCATGAATGAGTTTGGGTAGAAGAAATCTAACAGGCTTGCTCGGTCGAGTTCACTCGGTTGAGTGCCGGTCGCGCTCCACGGTTTTGGGGCGTGAAAAACTTGATATCAGAGCCTAAGGTTTTAAAGTGTCCTAGGATGTCTCGTAGCCGTGTCTAGTAGAGTCCTTATTATCGGTGTGTTATCGACCACATCTATAATTAGGATGCTACTTGGGCATTTAGGAATAATACCCTTCTTTCATGTTCTTGATCGTGCGATAAAGCTGGTTGTAAGATTGTTCCTCCTTTAACTCCTGCGTTGCTATAATATTCAGTATATGGCACCTAAGAAGAAGGCAAGAACTGGCCAAAGAGCCAATGTCACCCCAGGAGTGACGGTTAATCCTATAATTGATGATGCGGGTGAGCACCCGAGGAGTGAGAATATTCCTCCAACTACTACACTGCCTGGCTCTACTACAACTGATCAGGCCGTACCTGTCCCTATCTCTACAGAAGGTGCAACGGTTCCTCCAACTGATATTCCAGTTCCACCTCCAGCTCCAGCTTCCGATTCTTGTGTGCCTGATATTGATATTAGGGGAGCCATACAAATGTTGACACAGTTAGTGACTTCTCAGGCCCAGAGATCGAGTGTTGGGCATACTTCTTCCAGTCATCCAAGAGAATCTGCTAGTCCCAGGGTGAACAAGTTTCTTCAGTTAGATCCTCCGGTGTTTACGGGTACTGATCCCGAGGAGGACCCCCAGGACTTCATTGATGAGATGCATAAATCTCTCATTGTTATGCATACTACAAAGATAGAGGGAGTAGAATTGGCCTCTTACCGCCTGAAAGGGGTGGCCTATTCTTGGTTTGAGTTGTGGGAGGAATCCCGTGAGGAGGGAAGCCCTCCCGCAAGGTGGGGTGAGTTCGCAGATGCCTTTATGGATCATTTCTTACCTGCAAAAACTAAGGCAGCTCGTGCCGCTGAGTTTAAAAGCATGAAGCAGGGTAGTATGAATGTGTGGGAGTACCATATGGAGTTTGCGCGCCTGTCCAAGAATGCTATTCACATGTTGCCCACTATAGAAGCTAGAGTGTGCCGGTTTATACAGGGCCATAGCCCATTGGTTATAAATGAGGCCTCTATAGCTGCCTTAAATTCCGATATGAACTATGGTAAGATGGTAGCATTTGCTCAAGCCACAGAGACCCGCAAATTGAAGAACAAAATGCAGCGTCAGAGTAGCAGCAAGGCCCGGTCCGCGGGCAACTTTGCTGGTTCTTCCAGTGGTGGTGGTGGTAGGTGTGCATTCAGGGGAGGGTCATCAGGACCATCCCAATCATTCGCCCAGTCTTCGATGGGTGCACAGTCATCTGGACCCAGTCAGGGCAACAGGGGAACCCACCAGCAGGGTCGGCCTGATAGAAGGTTTCAGCAGCGGAGGCTTCCATGCCCTAAGTATGGGAGGATGCACTTTGGGTCCTGTTTCATGGACCTACTAGTATGCTATGGGTGTGGTTTGCGGGGTCACATTCAAAGAGATTGCCGCTTGTCCCACCGAAATATGGACAGAGGCGCGGCACAGTCAGCTAATTCTGCAGTTACTACATCCACAACACCTCCAGCTCAAGGCACCCCAGCACCCATAGGGCGTGGTGCAGCTAGAGGTGGTGCACGAAATTCGGGAGGACCCAGCAGATTTTATGCTATGCGGAGACGTCGGGAATCAGAGGCTTCTCCAGATGTTGTCACAGGTATATTGACTGTCCAATCTCATGATGTATATGCTATTATTGATCCTGGTTCCACTTTGTCATATGTCACTCCTTATGAGCCGTTCTCTATATCTACTCCGGTTGGTGAGTCTATTTTGGCCGTGCGGGTTTATAGGGATTATGTTGTCATATTGCGTGGTCGAGACACCGTGGCCGATATTATTGAATTGAGAATGGTATATTTTGATGTGATAATGGGGATGGATTGGCTTTATTTTTGTTTTGCCAAGCTTGATTGCCGAACTAGGACTGTTAGGTTCGAATTTCCAAATGAGCCAGTTATTAAGTGGAAGGGTAATGATATAGTGCCAAAGGGTAGGTTTATTTCCTACCTTAAGGCCACAAAGATGATAAACAAGGGATGTATTAACCATTTGGTCCGAGTTACGGACACCGATGCTGAGGCACCTACACTTGAGTCTGTGCCTGTTGTGAATGAATTTCCAGGAGTCTTTCCGGATGAACTCCCTGGGATCCCACCAGACAGGGAGATTGATTTTGGGATTGATGTGATGCCAGACACACATCTTATATCTATTCCATGCTATAGAATGGCACCGATAGAATTGAAGGAGCTAAAGGAACAATTGAGAGATTTGTTAGAAAAGGCTTTTATCCGACCGAGTGTGTCCCCTTAGGGCGCACCGGTCCTTTTTGTAAGAAATAAAGATGGGTCACTGAGAATGTGTATTGACTATCGGCAACTTAATAATGTCACAATCAAGAATAAGTACCCACTGCCAAGGATAAATGACTTGTTTGATCAATTGCAAGGTGTCAGGTACTTCTCCAAGATTGATTTAAGATCCGGGTATCACCGATTGAAGATCAGGGAATGGGATATTCCGAAAACAGCTTTTAGAACCCGGTATGGGCATTTTGAATTTTTGGTGATGTCTTTTGGGCTAACAAATGCCCCAGCAGCCTTCATGGATCTTATGAATCACATTTTCAAACCATTCCTAGACTCTTTTGTGATAGTCTTTATTGACGATATTCTTGTATATTCACGAAGTCGAGAAGACCATGCCGATTATCTCAGGGTAGTTCTACAAACTCTGCATCAACACCAGTTATATGCAAAGTTTTCAAAGTGTGAATTTTGGCTTGAATCAGTCATATTCTTGGGTCATGTAGTTTCTAGTGAGGGAATTAAGGTTGATCCTCAGAAAATTTCAGCGGTGAGGAATTGGCCGAGTCCTAGAACTCCAACAAAGATTCGCAATTTTTTAGGCTTAGCTAGATATTATAGAAAGTTTGTGGAGGGATTTTCTGCTCTTGCCTCTCCATTGACTAAATTTATGCAGAAGGCAATTAAGTTCCAATGGTCAGATGCTTGTGTAAAGAGTTTCCAGGAATTGAAAGCAAGACTGACTACGACATCAGTGTTGACTCTACCAGAGGGTATAAATGGATTTGTGTTATATTGTGATGCTTCAAGAATCGGTCTTGGATGTGTATTAATGCAACATGGGAAGGTGATAGCTTATGCTTCTAGGCAACTAAAGAATCATGAAAAGAACTATCCAACACATGATTTCGAACTTGCGGTGGTGGTATTTGCATTGAAAATTTGGCGTCATTATTTATATGGGGTCCATGTGGATATATTCACAGACCATAAGAGCCTTCAATATATTTTCAAACAGAAGGAATTAAATCTAAGGCAGAGAAGATGGCTTGAATTACTCAAGGATTATGACATTGATATTTTATACCATCCGGAGAAGGCTAATGTTATGGCAGATGCTCTTAGCCGGAAATCTATGGGTAGTTTGGCTCACTTGGAGGCATACCAAAGTCCATTAGCCAAGGAATTCACCGATTGGCTAGTTTGGGAGTTCGTCTTGCGAACTCTAGTGAAGGAGGGGTAATTGTGCAAAATAGGGCTGAATCATCGCTTGTTGTGGAAGTCAATGAGAAGTAATACAACGATCCATTGTTGGTGCAGTTGAAAGAGGGGATTCATAAACCTAAGACCATGGCCTTTTCTCTTGGCATGGATGATGGTACACTAAGGTACCAAGGTCGACTCTGTGTTCCAAATGTGGATGGTCTCCGTGAAAGAATGTTTACTGAAGCTTACACTTCTAGTATTTTGTGCACCCAGGTTCTACAAAAATGTATCATGATCTTAAGGAAGTCTATTGGTGGAATGATATGAAGAGGAATGTGGCGGACTTTGTCGCAAGATGTCCGAACTGTCAGCAAGTGAAGGACGAACACCAAAGGCCCGGTCGGTTGACACAGAACATAGAAATTCCAATGTGGAAATGGTTAATGATTAATATGGAATTTGTGGTAGGATTACCGCGCACTCTGCGCAAGTTTGAGTCAATTTGGGCGATTGTGGATCGACTCACGAAATCAGCACACTTTTTGCCCGTTAAGACTAATGACACAGTGGAGCAGTATGCTCAATTGTGTATCAAAGAAATAGTCATGTTGCATGGCACCCCAGTTTCCATCATTTCTGATCGGGGGGCACAATTCACTGCTAATTTTTGGAAGAAATTTCAGCAAGGTTTGGGTACTCAAGTGAATCTTAGTACAGCCTTTCATCCGCAGATTGACGGGCAGGCAGAGCGGACTATTCAAACGCCTGAGGATATGTTGCGTGCTTGTATGCTAGACTTAAAAGGTAGTTGGGATGATCATTTACAATATATAGAATTTTCATACAACAATAGCTATCATGCTAGCGATGGCACCATTCGAGGCTTTATATGGTAGGAGATGTAGATCTCCTATTGGGTGGTTTGAAATTGGGGAAGCAGAGTTGATAGGGCCAAACCTCATGCATCAGGCTATGGAAAAAGTTAAAATCATTAAGGAGCGGTTGAAGACTGCTCAGAGTCATCAGAAATCCTATTCAGATGTTCGTCGTAGAGATTTGGAATTCAAGGAAGATGATTGGTTATTTTTGAAAGTTTTTCGCATGAAGGGTGTAATGCAATTCGGTAAGAAAGGGAAATTATGACCGAGGTATGTCGGACCATACAAAATCATTTAAAGGATCGGTGAGGTAGCATACAAGCTTGAGCTACAACCTGAGATGTCATTAGTACACCCGGTGTTTCATGTGTCTATGTTAAAGAAAGTAGTTGGAGACCCGATGGTCATTATCCGGTTGAGACTATTGAGGTAAATGAAGAATTGACTTATGAAGAGATTCCAATTTCTATTATTGATCGGCAAGTCCGAAAGTTGAGAAACAAAGAAATTGCATCCGTGAAAGTGCTATGGAGAAACCAGTAGGTTGAATAACCATGTAATTATGAGTTGTGCCTTATGAAAATGCTAAGGGATATTCCTATGAAATATGTATGACTTGTACATTTGGTGTTAAGGGTCTTCCGTTCTGGTAATATAATTGCTTGTGAGGCCACAGTTGGTGTTGTTTTGTATTATGTTACGATGTTGGATTATGTATATGCTGTTAGGATGTGTTTTTGGGGCTCTCTGACGGGTGGATAGACCTAATTACAAGGGAAACTCTGGCGAAATTTTTTGAAATTTAGGGAGTTAGTCAAATTTGGGGCTGCTAGTTTGTTATATAAAACAAACTAAGTTGCATATGATTCTAATGACAGATTTTTACCCACATTCGAGGACGAATGATCCTAAGCGGGGGAGAATGTAACACCCTGGAAAATTTCAAAGTACTTAAGTGGTAAGCCGGGTAAATTTTGCAAAGAAAATAATGTTTCATGGTAAGCGGCTCGAACTTTTTGGGTTGAACAATGCACCAGAAAATAAAAAAAACTTTTTGGCAGAAAAGTGCATTTCTGCAGTCCATTATGCGACCGCAGAATCACTCTGCGGACCTCATAATGGCCGCAGAGTGTGGTAGTTAATTGGGCCAATTGGAAGCAAGTATGCAGTCGACTATGCGACTGCATAACAGTTATGCGGTGCATTATGCGACCGCATAACGGTTATGCGGACCGCATAGTGACCGCATACACAGATAGTTCTTTTGGCTCTTTTGTAACCAACTATGTGACCGATATGCGGTCTGCATATTGGTTATGCGATCGCATACCTTGTTCCGAAGCTCCATTTTTGGGTTTTTAAAACCCGACCCTATTTCGTTAAATACACTCTTGGGGTCATTTTTGAGCTATTATCTGATATTTTAGTGTGAGAGAGGGTGCCCTATAGTGAGAAGGTGTTCTCAAATTTTTGTTCTTCAATTCTTGCTCATGTTTTGGAAGATTAAGAAGGAAAGCTCACTAGGTCTTCATCCTAGAGGTAAGATTCTAGACCCTAAACCCTAATTTCGAAATCATCTGAACATGGGTAATTAGCAAGATAATGTTTGGGCATGAAAGTTGATTATTTTACATGCATGTGATATCAAGGGGTATTGGAAGATTGTTGAACTAATCATGGTAAAGATTGGGTTGTGGGATGATGGAATCCTCCATAAAAGGGACCTTGAAACATTATGCACACCTTGTGTTTGATAAAATGCTCAAATGAGCTAGAAACATGATCATCTTCCTAATTATGGTTTAATTTGTTATATTTCTAAAATAGATTGAAGTTGATAAGAATTCCGGAACATTTTAGAGTTTAAGGAATCTCAATTGAGGTATATTGGCTAAACTCTTCTTTAAGAGTTAGAATTCTCATTATCCTTGTAAGTTACGAGATGTTGATTATAAATCGAGTATTCCGATAAGTTTTGTGATGAAGATATATGTTCAATTCGTATTTTAAATACACTTATCATATTGCATTATAAATTGAGGATGTGTCCCAAACTATGGATTACGTATCCGCATGTTATAATTTCTAGTCGTGATTTATGTGAAAGTTATTATGCCAAGTTGTGTAGAGATTGTGATTGTGATACACCTCCACTCGCATACATTGGGGTGAGGCGGCATGACCGCTTTGTATGGGGATTATGGTATAGGGATTGTGATTATGATACACCTCCACCCGCATATATATTGGGGTGAGGCAGTATGACCGCTTTGTGTAGGGATTATGATATTGTGGGATTGCACCTCCACGTGCTTACATTAGGGTGAGGCGGTACGACCACTTTGTGTATGGTTTTGGTATTGTTGTAGCACCACTGCCCGCATACATTGGGGTGAGGCGGCATAGCCGCTTTGTGTAGGTTCTTGGTACTGTGGTTACACCTCCACCTGCATACATCGGGTGAGGTGGCGGGGCCGCTTTGTGTGAAGATGGTTATATAGGATCTCATGTTAAATCCTATAAATGTTGTTGATAGCTTTTAATAAGCTTGCTATGGTTGAGACAGTTATCTATATTATTCTATTCCCGTACTGGTTCATCATAATTATCTTGTATTTCTAAATTCTTAAATTGGTGTTTAGTTTTCATACTAGTACTATTCGACGGTACTAACGTCCCTTTTGCCGGGGGCGCTGCATCTTTAAATAGATTCAGGTGGTTCCACAACAGGAGACATTGATCAGTGATAGTAGTACACCTTCTTCCCAGCTGACTTGGTGAGCCCCACTTCGTCCCGGGGTCATGTATCTTTTGATCTTTATGTATTCTGGTTGAGATATAGCCGGGGCCTTATTGCTGGCATTATCATTGTACTCTTCTTTATCTATAGAGGCTCCGTAGACATAGTGTGGGTTGTGTATTGGTACTGGAAAAGACAAACTATGCTATGTTGTGGTTGTATTACTTGTCCCTTTGAGACTTTAAAAATAGTGAAACTTATGGTAAGAAATTGGTAACTGCAGAGACGACCACTTTATTGTTTAATTAAGGAAAACATGTATTCTCTTTATTCATGAATGAGTTTGGGTAGAAAAAATCTAACGGGCTTGCTCAGTCGGGTTCACACTGTTGAGCACCGATCGCGCTCCACGGTTTTGGGGCGTGACATCAGAGGTAGAGACAGAATCCGAGGGAGGGACAGAGCTCCCTCTTGGGGATTAGGGCATCCCAGAGTTTCCCTAATGGCACCACTAGTGGATCTAGTGGAAGATCCTATTATTGAGGAGCAGGATGAGATACCTACAATCGAGCAGGCCGTGACACAGTTCATGACTATACCAGCCTCTAGGAGGTCATGGGGCATATATTGTAGTTCATGGACCTTATGACTCAGGTTATTTCTAGCGGACTCGGCCACATCTTAGGTTGGAGGGGGAGCAAAGACAACTATATCTCATGTGCCAGGGCACGTTTTTGCCATTTATCAGACCCCAGGGGTACTACCTATAGGCGGAGTTCAACCGGTTGTAGTGGCTAGGGTAGAGACCAGACAGGCTGCGAGTATTGAAGAACAGAAGCAGCTGGACAGATTTACTAGGCTTTATCCTCCCCCTCTGGCGGTAAGCCATCAGAGGACCCATTAGATTTCATTGACATTTGTAGGGAGAGGCTGTATAATTTGGGACTAGTGGAGTCCGAGAGGCTGTATAATTTTGGACTAGTGGAGTCCAACGTGGTAGACTTCACCACTTTTCAACTAGAGGGGAAGGCCCGTAGATGGTGGTAGTCTTATCTTACGAGTACGCCAGCAGGTTCACCTCCCTTCACTTGGGATCAGTTCTCGCACATCTTCATAGAGAAGTATATTCCAGCTTCATAGAGGGAGGAGTTACGGGGTTAGTTCGAGCGGCTCCAGTAGGGTCAGATGTCTATGACCGACTATGAGGCGAGATTCACTGAGTTGTCTTGCCATGTTGCTGTATTACTTCCCACAGAAGCAGAGATAGTATTGTGGTTCATTGCGGGCTTGCACTATGGGATTCGGGTTACTATGGCCCGAGAGGTAGAGTTGGAGACTTCTTTCCTCGAGGTCGTAGAGATAGCTCGGAGGATCGAGGGTATCCATATTTAGGGCATAGATTTCATTTCAAGGGACAAACGGCCTCGTCAGTGGTCAGTTCGTGAGAGGCCATCCTAAAAGGCGCATGTATTCATCACTACAGCCTATTCGGGATGCTTCAACGTGAACTTACTTCAACGCTATTCCAGAGAGTACCTATCATCCACCAACTATTCAGGGTTCCTCCAGTGGCTACTCAGGCTATTAGGGCTAAATCTAGAGTCAGCAGTTTCCCAAACTTCAGGGCAAGGCAGTGCAGCAAGGCCATCAGCCCATGATTACCATATCAGCTGCCACACCGCCCGTCTAGTTGGCCATAGGTAAAGGGGAGGTGTTTAGACATCTCCCTAGAGGTGAAGGCCAGACATGCGGTGCTCCGGATAGATTCTATGCCTTTCTAGATAGACCTAAGGCAATAGCCTTTGACGTTATGGATCGCATGTATTATTTTCATTTGTCAGAGAGATGCATCAGTACTATTTGATCCAGGGTCTTCTCTTTTCGCTCCTTATCTTGATGTATCTGGTGAGTCCTTGGATGCTCCTATATATGTGTCCATGTCGGTAGGTGATCTGTTGTCGTGGATCGGGTTTACTGGTCCTGTGTGGTGATTTATCATGGTATGACACCAGATCAGATCTTCTATTACTCGTTATGATTGACTTCGAGGTTATCCTGGGGATGGATTAGTTGTCTCCATATCATTCCATTCTTGATTTCCATGCCAATATTGTTACCTTGGTAATGCCAGAGTTTCCTAGGCTAGAGTGGAGAGGTTTATATAGTAGTGCATCCAGTCGGGTTATTTCTTTCTTGAATGCTCGGCATATGGTCAAGAAGGGGTTTTTGGCCTATCTGGCCTTTGCTCGAGATACTACTGTGGAGACTCATACGATAGATTTAGTGTTTGTGGTGCGAGAGTTTTCCAATGTATTTCCGGCTGACTTATTAGGTATACCGCTGGATCGTGATAATGATTTCGGTAATTTGGCACTAGGCACACGCCTAGCTCAATTCTTCCTAATCATATGGCTCTTGCGGAGTTGAGAGAGCTGAAGGAGCAGCTTCAAGAGTTGCTGGAGAAGGGATTCATCTGGCCGAGTGTGTCGCCTTGGGCACACTTGTGTTATGTGTGAAGAAGAAGTATGGGAGTATGCAAATGTGCAATTATTACCGCTAGCTGAATAAGGTCACCATAAAGAATAAGTACCTGTTGTCGTGTATTGATGATTTATTTGATCAACTACAGGGTTCTAGGGTGTTCTCAAAGATTGACATGAGATCTGGGTATCATCAACTAAGGATTAGTGGTTCGGATGTTCGAAAGACAGTTTTTCAAACTAGATATAGGCATTACGAGTTTCTAGTGATGTCCTTCGGCTTGATTAATGCTCCGATAGCACTTATGGATATGATAAATTGGGTGATCAGGCCATATATTGACTCATTTGTCATTGTCTTCATTGAATGACATATTGATCTACTTGTGTAGCATAGAGGAGCACGAGCAGAATTTGAGGATAGTGCTTTAGATTATGAGGGAACAAAAGTTATATGCTAAGTTTTCGAAGTGCGAGTTCTGGTTAGATTCTTTGTCTTTCTTGCGACATGTTGTATCAGATGCGGGTATTAAGGTGGATCCCAGGACGTTTGATGCAATTCAGAGTTGGCCTCGTCCTAACACAATGACCGAGATCACAAGTTTCTTAGGGCTAGCAGGTTATTATCGTTGGTTTGTTGAGGGCTTCTTGTCTATTGCAGCTCCTTTGACTAGATTGACCCATTAGGGTGTTTAATTTAGGTGGTCTGATGATTGTGAGGGGAGCTTTCAGAAGCTCAAGATCGCATTAACTACAACATCATAGTTGGTTTTGCCTTTAGATTTAGGGATGTACACAGTGTATTGTGATGCTTCATGCATTGGTTTGCATTGTGTATTGATGTAGGAGGGGAGAGTTATTGCGTATGCTTCTCGTTAGTTGGAGCCCCACGAGAAGAGTTGTCATGTGTACCATTTAGAGTTTGTTACGATAGTTCATGCTATCAAGATCTAGCGACACTATCATTATGGAGTGTTGTGGAGCTTTAAACCGACCACCACATCTTTCAACATCAATTTAATCATAAGGACCATAATCTTAGACAATGCAAGTGGCTTGAGTTACTAAATGGCTATGATATCACCATTCATTGTCATCCAGGCAAGGCGAATGTGGTTGCGGATGCCTTGAGAAGAAAGGCTGAAAGTATGGGTAATTTGGCGTTCATTCTAGCAGATGAGAAGCCATTGGCTTTGGACATTTAGTCCTTAGCTAACCGACTTGTGAGATTAGATATTTCAAAGCCCAAGTAAATTTCTTGCGTGTGTTTTGGCTCGGTCTTCTTTATTCGAGCGGATTAAGGCTCGTTAATACGATGATCTGCACTTGCTGATTCTAAGAGAGACGGTACTATGAGGTGATGCTAATTAGGTGACTATCAGAGATGATGGTGTTCTGCGACTCTAGGGTTGCTTATAATTTCCTACTGTTGATGGCCTGAGGGAGTGGATTCTAGAGGAGGCACACAATTCGTGTTATTCCATTCATCCAGGTGCCACAAAGATGTGGCAGCATAACTGGTGGCGGCAGATAAACACGCACATAGTTGAGTGTCACGCCCCAAACCTAGGGAGGCATGGCCGTCACCCGATGCCATACTCGGCCCAAAAATACAAATCTATAACTGTGAACTCTTGCAAAGTAGCCCTCAACTTAGGCTGATGAGGCCTACCTGCAAGCTGACAATACCAATCAATGCCGATGAGTCCATATTCTGAATCATTTGAAAATAACGTCTATCTCATCTGAAGGGTAGACATACCCAAAAGCTCATATACTTAACTGTGCAGGCTGACGAGGCTGGCATGAACTTCTACAACCAGCAATGCCAAACTGAACATTCACACAGGGCTGGCAAGGCCATAATACTAACGTACAAACTATACAGGACTTGTCTAGAAGCCTCTAGAGATAACAGAATTGTATCATAGTCGACACAGGGCCTCGACTTACCCATCAAACCAGTATATACAAAATGGACTCTAAAGTCTAGACCTGGTAATTCTGAGGGAGTAGAGCTTACCAATCAAGCTAATGTCTGGATCTGTCAACTAGGAAGGTCTATCCGGTTGTCTATCAGGACCTGCAGGCATGAAATGCAACGTCCCCAACAAAAGGGATGTCAGTACAAAATAATTTACCGAGTATGTAAGGCAATAGAATAAGTGAAAGCTGAAACTGAACTGATAATATAAAAACTGAAAGTAACTTGGAGTCAAAGATGATCTAAAGATATGCTTACCTGCTGATACTGACTCAACTCTCTCAATATAGTAAGTAAAATGGCAATCCGGTCCTATAAGGCTCAGTACGTATAACTGCTCGATCGTAGTAGGCTCGCATAAAAACACTCGTCCATACTAGTCTTGGTACATGTAACTGCTCGACCATAGTAGTATCGCTTATAGGCGCTGGGTCATACTAGGCATGGAATCAAAATTATTACTCGGCCATTCTGGGCTCGCTCTAGGTGCTCGGCCACAGTAGGCTCAGTATATAACTTACCATCTAATCAGAGGTTGCCCAATAGGGGCCTGCTCATCGATTATAGTTTGGTGGTAATGAAGACACTATAATATTGTATATATAGACCCTATGCTCTCATACCTGAAAGAAAATAGTACTTAACTGAGTATAAAGTCACGATAAGGGAGAATAATATAACATATGAGACTAGAATAATGTACATTAATTTAGGAGTACGAACTTCTCTTTATGTATCGTTATCAAACGTGTTTAGTTACGGGATCATGACAACATGAAGGAAAGGTTTAGCCTTAACATATCTTTATCGTTTACTTAATGACTCAATGTATATCTTCCCGACGACTTCAATCTACATTAAGACAGTAGAACTTGTAGTTAATGCCATAGAATGACTTATAAACATGCTTCTAAGCTAGTAGGTTACTTATAGAAAATCGGACAACATTTTCCCTATAAAATTCCACTTCCATCCAACTTAAACCAGTACCAAAATAATAGAAACAACATCACCAATAACTTATACAAGATATTCCAACAAAATCATATCAAAACCAATCTCAAAACCCTTGCGAAACAATACACATACACAAACACCTTAATCTTCACTTTCAATCTCAAGTTTCATATGTTTCATTCATCAATTCACTTGATAAACATATAGATATGCATAACTATAAAAACCATATCATAATCAAGTTATTTTCCAAACCTGTAAGTGCTTGGCCAAAGTAGGCTCGCTCATACATGCTCGGTCATACTACGCTTGGTATCTATATTATTACTCGGCCATTCTGGGCTCACTCTAGGCGCTCGGCCACAGTAGACTTAGTATATAACTTACTATCTGATCATAGGTTGCCCAATAGTGGCCTTCTCATTGATTATAGTTTGGTGGTGATGAAGATACTATAATATTGTATATATAGACCCTCTGATCTCTTTCCTGAAAGAAAATAGTACTTAACTAAGTATAAAGTCATGATAAGGGAGAATACTATAATTTATGATACTAGAATAACGTACATAAATTCAGGAGTACGAACTTCTCTTTATGAATCGTTATCAAACGTATTTAGTTATGGGATCATGCCAACAGAATTACACCTCAAAAACATGTAATTTAGTCAGAATATTTGATGATAATTCAATATTATTGATTTATATTATTCCTAAATCATATTTAGACTGTCATGTCACAAGTTAGCCACTATGAGCCGACATTACTTTCATAATTCCGTTTTGTCGATTGTTTGACACTATTATGGATAACTGGATCTCCTTTAGTTTGTTGTTATAATATTGGCCGAGTATCCAGTGGCATGTATATTGTGGTGCTTGCTATTTGTTTTGGGATCATCCAACTTTAGGGGAAACTCTGCCGAACTTTTTGAAAATTCGAAGAGTTAGACAAATTTCGAGTTCCTTGGTTCTAAATTGATTCTAGAGGGATCCTAATGAGTTAATTAGCCTTAGTATCTCATGTACATACTCATTTTCTACTTAAAATGGGGATATGCTCCTCCGTCTAACTTATGGACGAAGAGCGTCATGTTACATTTGTGATTCCATTTATGGTTTCCTTCATGATCTCTTGAGTCCATATGATGTTGCCGTATGTGTTATGCCTCATACATGCATACATTGATTATGCTGGGGGATATATCCCATAACGCTAGCGAGGCCTATTGATTATATGCTGGGCGGAGATAGCCCATAACACTAGTCGTGCCTATGATTATATATTTACTTGCTAGGGGGATATAGCCCTTAACACAAGTCAGGCATGTTATATATACGTATATAGCTACAGTTTGCATTGCATGACTATACATGAGGCTAGTTCAGATGTACAGTTACCTGATTGAGGGGATATGGCCCATAACGCTTGGCAGGTACTAGTTCCGATAGTAGTTCGATTTTAGCATAGTTTTAGCTTAAACTTCGGTTCAATTCCAGATCAGTTTCTATTTCAGACTCTTGTTTAGCTTTCTGCTTATGTTTAGATTTCTAGCTTACAGTCATACTTTAGTATGCTTTACATATGCTTTTCACCTACCAACTTTGTATATATTGTACTCACGTCCAATCGGGGGCACTACGTTCTATGTCATGCAGGTACTGATAGATTAGCGCTTGAGCCACATCAGTAGGCCATCCACCAGCTGTTGGAGTCACTCCGCTTAATCCTTGAGTTACTTATCTTTTGGTATGTGTACAGTTATCTAGTTTGGGTATGGCGGGGCCTTTTCCCGTCCAATACTTGTTCAATTCAACACTCCTAGAGGCCTGTAGATTTGCACATGTGCAGTTAGTATGTTTTTATATGTCAGCTTGTGTTACCCTTGTCAGCTTTCTAGATTGTACATTTCTTATCATCTACTTATGCTTGTTCGGTTTATCCGTTTATATTCATGATTAATAGATTATCAGTAGATTTAGTGATGATCGGCACTTAGTGTCGGTTATCCGTTGCGGCCCTAGGGTGGGTCGTGGCATATCCAAGGTCGGAGTCCTTAAATATAAGGGACAGTTATGTGTGCCCGATGTCGGGTGACTCCGAGAATAGGTCGTAGCGGAGATTCACCAATCCCAATACTCTATTCATCTGGGGTCAACCAAAATGTATCATGACATTCCACATATATATTGGTGGAATGACATGAAGAGAAACATTGTTGAATACATTGCTCAGTATCCAAATTGCCAACAAGTTAAGGTTGAACACCAAAAGCCAGGAGGATTGCTTTAGAATATGGAAATCCAGACCTGGAAATGGGAGATAATCAATATGTATTTTGTTACTGGATTACCACGTTCTCGCTGGAAGTTTGATTCCATATGGGTTATTGCGGATAGACTCACCAAGTCAGCTTATCTCCTACCTGTCAAGACTATCTTCTCGACTGAGGAGTATGCTAAGTTATATATTAAGGAAATAGTTCGACTTCATGGACTATCGATTTCAATTTTATCGGATAGAGGTGCTTAATTTACAGCTAACTTATGGAGATCATACCAAGAATCATTGGGTATAAGGATCAACCTTAGCATAACCTTTAACCCATAGAAAGACTGACAGATCGATCGTACCATTCGGACACTCAAAGACATATTGCGAGTGTGTGTTCTAGACTTCAAAGGAAGTTTGGAAGATCATCCACTGCTCATTGAGTTTGCTTACAATAACAGCTACCATGCTAGCATTCTGATGGCTCCATAAGAAGCTCTTTACTGACGGAAGTGCAGATCTCCTATCAGTTGGTTTGAGGTTGGCGAGTAAAAATTATTGGGTCCTTATTTGGTGCAACATGCTATAGAGAAAGTGAAAATTATTCAGGATCGATTATTAACCGCTCAGAGAATAAAAAACTCTTACCCTGATAATCGGCGTCGAGACTTAGAGTTCGTTGTAGGAGACTGTGCGTTTTTAAATGTGTCACCTATGAAAGGCGTAATGAGGTTCGGCAAGAAAGGAAAGACTAGACCCCGATATATTGGACCATATCAAATTATTAAGAAAATCTGAGCAGTGCCCTGGAGTTAGGAGGAGTGCACCCAGTGTTCCATGTATTCAGTCTTCGTGAGTGCTTGAGTGATCCTTTCCGTATTACTCCCATTGAAGGTGTCCAAATCACATAATATCTATCCTATGAAAACATTCTATTAGCTATCTTGGATCGTCAAGTTCATAAGATACGAACAAAAGAGGTGGCTTACATTATAGTACTTTGGAGAAATAACAATATAGAAGAAATGACATGGGAAGCTGAAGAAGATATGAAGTCCAGATAAGCATGCGATAATATTGAGACCAATATAGTAGGCACAACTTAAAGTACCATGGAAGACGACTGAAGAATTTTGAGAGATTGACTACGATTCAACATTCCAGGACGAATGTCCTGGGGGGGGGGATAATGTTAAACCACATACTTTTATCCACCCATGAAGTTGAAGATTGATAAGTTTAGCTTCTAGCGTGGCCGGCGACATGTTATGGGGACAAATGGTGCTTAAATATTCCATAGATTATGCCAACTTCTCCATCGGGAGTAGTGGCCGGTGCGGGGCGACTTGTTTGGCACTCGAGGCGATTGAATTTCTATAACTTGTTTAAAAGGAGCGCAGCTTCTTTCTCTTTCATTATACACAATCTCATGAGCTTCAAGCTCTCCTAAAATACTCTCAGCTCCTTCTAAGAACTCTCAACAATTCAAGACCAAATCAAAGGCGAACCTAGTAGGATTTAATGTAAAGGGTCTTGTGATCGTCACGGTATCATCTATCATCTTGTTATGCTGATTTTTGAAACCCCTTAGAGGTGGAGATAATCATCATAGAAGCGTAAGAATTCAGGAAGCGTAGTTAGTTCTTCAACAAGGTATGTAAGGCAGCTTTTCTTCTGGACATGTCTTGATGTAAGCGTTTCCTTCTAAACGATTCTCATGTTGTAAATTTGAATTATTGTAAGCCTTCTTGATAACATTGTTCATGTTTTAAAGGTTGAGATGTTCCTAGATGGTATATTGAGGTTGGAAAATGTGGTTCATTCTGAGTCAATCTTGATATCTCTTGAAATTGATCTTACATCACACACACACACACACATATATATATATATATATATATATATATATATATATATATATATATATATATATATATATATATATCTATTTTACTTTATCGAGCTGGGCTATAGTCGAACGGGGTACGGCACTTACTGTGCAACCAGTGATCAGTTGGGTATGATGAGACATGATGTGAAGCAATTACTGATCCCTTGTATGGTAAGGTACGACCGAGACCCCTATGAGGCCGGGTACGTGATGATGTGTTATGAGATATTACGATCCCTCTTGAGACCGGGTAGGCCGCGTTCTATTGAGACTGGGTACTGTTGAGTTCTTCTGAGGCCGGATATAACCGAGACATCTTAAGTCCGGATACACCGAGTCTTGTTGAGGCCAAGTACAACCGAGATCTCTTGAGGCCAGGTACAATGTGATGAAACACATGAGACATTACCGAGTCCTCTATGAAGCCGGTAATGATATGAGATGATATGCCCCAAGAGTGGCTGAATAATATTATATTACATCAAGGTATGGGGCTAATGAGTGGCTTGATTTTTATAAAATTTTCATATCCTTATGATTCATGGTAATAGCAGTGTACGCACTCAGTGGCTTGTCTTTGGTATTCAGGTTAAAATTCTGCATTCATATCCCTTATGATATCTTTATCCATCTTACATACTCAGTATATCTTTCTTACAGATGCCTCTTCCTTCTGGGCATTGTGCTCATGCCTACAGGTAGAGATAGACCAGGTGATATTCCTCCTCAATAGGGGGCATGTTTCAGCGGTTGGTTATCGGACTCCACTTTTCTGGAGTAGCTGAAAAGAAGTCGATAGGTATTGGAGTACATATCTTTGTCATTTTGGCTATGGTGGGGCCCTGTCCCGACCAATTTGTATATTATGGCACTCTTAGAGGCTTGCAGACTAGTGTTCAGTGTGTAAATAAATGTTGTTATTACTTGTGGGCTTTAGTTAACCATATGCTCAGTATTGTTGTTCTTCCGCTTCTCAATTGTGAACTTTTTTTATATTATTAATGTATTTGGAGGCCTTTTTGGACGAAGTTTCATGTTGAATGATCTAAGTATTGATGTTAGTTCGCACGGGCCTTCGGGTGTCATGTGACGGTCGCACCTCCTGATGTTGGGGTGTGACAATTCTCATATTTATATTCTGTGTAACCTCTCTTGGGTTATTTCTTTTGTATTATCTTACCTCTCGCACTGACGCCTTATGTATCAAGTATCCATTCGCACTTATTTATCGGTTAATATCCTGGCCGTGAACCATTACTGTCTATTACCGACATTGTGCTTGCATAATATTCTGGAGTCATAACATATCTACATGATCTGAATAAATGCAATCTCATTCCTATCGCCTTTTTACCGCATTCTTCCATTTCCATTCTATATTTACCTAAACCACTTAAATCCGATGTAATAACCTATCACACCATAATCCCCCTTTATGGGAGTACTAACATTTAATGCTATGAAGTTTTGCCTATAGATGTTTTACCTCTTCATCTCCGGAGTCTTTCACATCTTTAATGACCCTTACTCGCTCTGCGGTAAACTTTTTATACCAGGGATAACTGAATTTCTTACGCACAAGGTTGACACCTAGTGTAACTGGCATACTGAGTCCCTTAAGCTTAACTCTACTAATATCGCTTGCTAAAGGGAAGCGTCTTCTTGAATGACCTTTAAAGGTTATTCTTTTGTTTTCCATTCTATTATTGTCGGAATGCAGTCTCTGAAGTTCTCACGATGTCGACTATTATCAAATCATCCGGTCCCTAATTCATGTTCGGTTTATCTTGTTTGCTAGCCCATATTGATTTCTATTACTCCGGAGGGTCTCATTTAACCTTCTGGTAATCACGTTGGATAAACCAACTCATTTCTCGAAATGAGAATATGACTTTATGGCTTATACTCTTTTATAGTCTCAAGGCTTGTCTCCTCCTGTCTTTTCCTTTACTTGACTATAGACGCTGTCATCCTTTCATACTTTGATTTAACGTTATCACCCATTTATCACATCTTGCTCATAATGCTTCAATTACTCTTTTCTTATTCTCCTGCTAATGTTCTTGTCTATCAACTTATTTTGAAAACTTCAACAAAACATTCTTTCACTTTTAGCTCCCCTTGCTCCATCTCACTAGCTCTTCTAGTCGCCTAAGATTCTCTCTTTACTAGGGACGGGAATCATACTAAGCTAAATATTTATCCCTTCTAGGATTCTAGGGTTTATCTTTTGAATTTTTTGAATATTCTAGTATTCATATCGGATTGTACTATTTTAGAGTACACCACCTGGGTGTCTCACAAAGAAAACTATTATCACGTTTGCACCATCCTTTGGAAATTTCAGCTAATGTTAACAATCCTTCCACCATTTTGGGTTACTCTAACTCCTGCTGGATCATGATATCCTATACTTCTCTTAGGCTATATCTGTTAGCTCCTATAGGGTATAATTGAGATAGGCGTGGCCAATTGTACATACCTCTGTTATTGTTGAAAGTAACTCAGAATGCTTATATTTCTCTTCTTGAATTGTAAATATTGATAATCTTCACTAACTGGGTACCTCGAACCCTTCTTCACCTTGCTTCTTTTACCTGTTGAAACTTATACTCTTACCTTTTGATACTCACATGGCCTGCTATTCGCAGGGTGTGTTACATATTCCCATATTAGGATCTTAAATATGAAATTTGCACATCTGATATGAACGATCTGACAGGGTCTCAAACTGGATCACGTCGTCGAGAACTCTCTCTCTACTAGTTCCCTTGCTTGCTGCTATATTAGCTCTCTGGCTAGCTATATCTTTCTAATTGTAAGCATCTCTATATCATTAGCAAACATATGTCCTAACTTAAACTTTTATGACTCAAATCTATAGCACGATTTGAATTTGAAAGAAGGGTAACAAACTCCTGATTGCCTTGTAGCTTCCTCTTTATATAATGTGGTGCACAACACATCTATAGTTAGTAAAATAGCTATTCATCCCAATAAGGCTCGGTACGTCTAACTTCTCGGCTGTAGTAGGCTCACTCATAGGCGCTTAGCCATACTAGGCTCGGTACGTGCAACTGCTCGATCGTAGTAGGATCTCTCATAGGCACTCGGCCATAATAGGCTCGATATCTGAATCATTACTCGGCCATCTTGGGCTCACTCATAGGCGCTCATCCATAGTAGGCTCAGTATATAACTTACCTTCTGATAAGAGGTTGCCCAATAGGGGCCTGCCCATCGATTTTAGCTTGGAGGTGGTAAAAATACTATAATACTGTATATATAGACCCTCTGCTCTCCTGCCTGAAAGAAGATAATACTTAATTGAGTATAAAGCCCCGATAAGGGAGAATACTATAACTTATGAGACTACGATAATGAATATAAATTCAGGAGAACGAACTTCAAACTATGTCTCGTTATCAAACGCGTTTAGTTGCAAGATCATGCTAAAATGAAGGAAAGGTTTAGCCTTAACATACCTTTATTTTTTACATGAAGACCCAACGTATATCTTCCCGAACACTTGAATCTACATAAGATAGCAAAACTTGTAGTTAATGCCAAACTTACAAACATGCTTCTAAGCTAGTAGGTCACTTATAAAAAATCGAACAATATTTATCCTATAAAATTCCACTTCCATCAAACTCAAACCAGTACCAAGACAATAGGAACAACATCAACAATAATATATCCAAGATATTCCAACAAATCATATAAAAACCTTGCTCAAAACCCTTGCAAAACAATACACACGCACAAACACCTTAATCTTCACTTCTAGCCTCAAGTTTCATATTTCTTACTTCATTTCACTTGATAAACATATAGACATTTATAACAACATAAACCATATCATAATAAAGTTATTTTCCAAAATTTCTGGGCTATATCAACGTATATATATAGCCTAAAAACAATCCAACAAAAGATAACTACATATCTTTCCCTTACAAGTGCTATCTTGTAATCTTTCACTCCAACACCACAACCAAAATGTAATTAACCTTAAACACAACCAACATGATGCTAAACATACCTTAGGTAGTAGATACATTCTAACTCCAAGCTTAACTTAGCTCACATCATCCTTATTCACATCACAACATCATAGAGTGGTTAATTCTTCACCTTTGGCTAACTTTGATATTGGGTTATGGTGTATTTTTGTTTTTTGAATTTGTTTGGAGCCTTAGGGAACTGTTTGGAGGGTTTGGAGAGTGTTAGGATGGAAGGAGGTCAAAAAATTAGCAAATCGCATCCCAAAAATGAGATAAAAATAGGTGATGGTTGGCCACCGACCAAGTGGGTCCCATAGGGGCTGCATGTGCAGTCTTGTAAAAATGCGATTATCTCTCTACTATAATATCGTATCAATGAACAGTTTAATTATTTGAAAACTAGATGTGTAGATCTTCAATTTGATGGGTGGAGAACCCCATAATTCTAAGTATATTGACAGAAAAGCTCAGTGACATTAGACCAAAATTTAGTAAGATTATGAACGTATCTTGCGACAACTTTTGTCGACTTTTGTTTTATAAATTGTTTGACTTCAAAACTTAACATACAAATATTATATGATTCAAGTAACTTAAAACACGACCACCTTAGCAAATTAAGAACTCCTGAATTTACCCCGAAAGTACTGGTACATCTTTGATTTATTTAGCCTCCAACCCTCACGATACTTCTATAACACCTATGTTAACTCATCATTATCTTTGTAAAGGTCCTTAAACTCTCTGGCTTATATTGATTCACTTAAGTATGAGCACTAGAGGCCAGGTGGCTTACTTCAGGAGATGGTTATATCGAAGTGGAAATGGGAGTAATTTCACATTGTTTGGTCATTGTCGATAGAATGACCATATATACGCACTTATTATGTTGATGAATAGATATACTTCAGAGAGGTTAGCCCAGATTTATTTCTAGGAGATTGTCCGGTTACATGGCATGCCTTTTTATATTATCTTAAATTGTGGCACTCTATTCATTTTGCATTTTTGAAGAGCGGTACAGTGTGCGTTTGGGTACCCGGGTAGAGCTCAGCATGGCCTTTCATCCATAGATCGATGGGCAGTCGGAGCGGACAATTCAGATTATGGAGGATATGCTTAGAGCATATGTGATTGACTTCAGGAGGCAATTGGACCGATTCATACTATTAGCCGAGTTTGGTTATAACAATAGCTATCAGTCCAACATCAATATGGCTCAATTGCAGGCTTTGTATGATCGGCAATGTCATTCCACCATGGGTTGGTTTGAGCCCAGTGATGCAAGGTTTTATGGTATTAATTTGGTGAAGGAAGCCTTAGATAAGGTAAAGTGGATACAGGAGCGACAACGCATAGCACAGTCCAGGCAGAAGAGTTACGCGAATTAGAAATCATGTGATTTATCATATATGGTAGGCGAGAAGGTAATTTACAAAGTCTCGGCATGTGAAGGGTATCATGAGATTCGGGAAGAGAGGCAAGTTGAGTCCGAAGTTCATCGGTCCATTCGAGATTTTGGAGCGAGTTGGTGAGGTTGCATATAGGCTTGCTTTTCCTCCTAGCCTATCGGACATTCATCCAGTATTTCATGTGTTTATACTCCGGAGGTACTATGCCAACAGGTCCCATGTGTTGTATTATAGCAAAATTCATATGGATGAGATCTTGAGTTACGAGGAGGAGCCGATTGCCATTATTGATAGGCAGGTTCAAAAGTTGAGGTCTAAAGAGATTTTATCTGTAAAGGTTCAATGGAGGGGTCAGCCAGTCGATGAGGTAATTTGGGAGACTGAGGAGGACATGCAGAGACGATATACACACTTCTTCGGCACATCAGGTATGATTCTAAACTCAATCGAGGACGACCGTTTGTTTAAGAGGTGGAAAACGTAACGACCCGTCCTGTTGTTCTGCTTTCTAGAACTCTGTTCCCCTAGTTAAGGTATCACGTATGTGCTTTTCCGTTTTTATGACTTTCAGAGGGGCGGTTAGTTTGGTTTTGGAAGGGTTAGTTCCATAATAGTAGCCTAAGCTGGCCAATTTTGAGTTAAGTCAACACTTTGAGTAAACGATATCGGAATCAGAATTTGAAAGTTTCAATAGGTCCATATGGTAATTTTGGACTTGAGCATATGTTTGGATCTAGTTTTGGGCAACCTGAGAGTGATTTAATGCTTATTGTTTGAAATTGGCATTTTAAAGGTTTTATAGCGCGCTAAGTTTGACTTGGAGTGAACTTTTATGATATTGGATCCCATTTGGTATTCTGATCCTAGGGATGTTCATATTTTTAAATCATACTTGTATGTGAAAATTTTGGCTCCATTCCAATTTGTGTAGATATGACTCGTCGCGTTCGAAGTTAGTTGACAAAAGATAGAAGCTTGGAATATTGATTAATTTGGCTTGGGGTGTGATTCTTGGTTGTGATATTAGTTTATGTTTTTTGAGGCCTCGAGTAGGTCCGGAATAAATTTTTGAATTTGTTGGTATGATTGGACGGAGTCCCGAGTGGCTAAGGTGAGTTTCGAATCACCCAGAGCATGTTCAAAGTTTGCATGTTTTTGCTGGTGCTGGTGTGCTTCGCGATCGCGAAGGAGGTCCCGCGGTCACAAAGAAAGAATTGAGAGAGAGTAGTTGTTGCTCTTCACAAACATGGAGCGGGCCCCGTGAACGCAATAGGGGACCTATCTCCTCTTCGCAAATGCGGAGGAGCCTACGCGAACGTGAAAAAGGAAGAGGAGGGGAGGGGCTGGCAGACTTTGGCCTTTGCGAACGCCGCAGTTATTCCACGAATGTGATGGTTGGCTGAAGTGTTCTTCGTGAACACGACAGGGTGTTCGCGA
This sequence comes from Nicotiana tomentosiformis, assembly GCF_000390325.3. Lineage (NCBI taxonomy): Eukaryota > Viridiplantae > Streptophyta > Magnoliopsida > Solanales > Solanaceae > Nicotiana > Nicotiana tomentosiformis. The sequence goes on from NC_090823.1 coordinate 64,844,263, forward strand.
ACACAATAAAGGAGGCTTGGGTAGGGGCAGTGTTGGCCTTCGCGATCGTGAGGGTGCTTCTGTGATCACGATGAACGATGCATGGGCAGATTATAAGTCTCCTTTCAGGATTTAGGCTCATTTTATCATATTGTCTCTTGGCTTGGGCAATTTGGGAGCTTTTTGAATGGCCATTTTCATAAGGTATCACTAGGTAAGTGACTTCTACTTATTGTGAGTAATATACATGAATTATGTGTGCATTTTAACATGAAAATTAGTAGAAATTGTGGGGTTTGGTTGGAAAACCTAGAATTGGTAAAACTAGGATTTGACAACGAATTTGGGTATGAAATTAGAAATAAATTATAAATTTGAGTTCGTGATGCCATGGGTATTATTTATCTTTGAAAATTTCCAGAATCCGGGCGCGTGGGCCAGTGGCTGAGACTTTTCGAGTAGGGTTGGGAATTGATTCTAATAGTTAAATTATGAGTTCTTGAATATATTTTGATTGGTTTGCACATTACTTTGTCTAGTTTCGAGTTGCTCGGCATCGATTTGAGGTATTAGTGAAGTGTTGGAGCCGAGTAGTAGACTTGGAAGCAAGGTAAGTCTCTTGTCGAATCTTGATTTACGTACTCATACTACACTTCTACACTAATTGTGCAGGTACTAAGATAGGTACATCGGGTGGTCACTAGGTGCGTGAGCGTATCAGCTGGAGACTTCGTGGTGAGCTGCTTTCCGTGCTTCGACCTGCAGCACCCGAAGTCTTCTTACTCTATGTTTATTTCATTCTATCTTCTTTCATTTCAGATACTAATTGTAGTGATTTTGTATGTTCTATTAGTTTCTCGTGCACTTGTGACATCAGGTCTTGGGGATTTATAATAGATGTTCTTAGTTGTATTTGATATTTATATTATTTTACCTTATGTTTTGTTCAAATTTCGTGACTTAGTAAGAATGAAAGTATTCTTATCATGGTTCCTAAAACTATCTCCCTTTATTATTTCAATTCTTGACTTTAAAAAGTATTATGAGAGATTGTTGGTGTTGATGATTTATCGTTGGCTTGCCTAATGGTAGCATTGGGCGCTATCACGACCTATAGTGAGAATTGGATCGTGACAATCAGTTGATCCATATGAGACACAGGGAAGGAGTCTTTAGAACATGCTTGGTTTAGGTCAATATAGTCGAAGCATACCCTCTTCTTTAATTTTTCCTTGGTACAACTATGATGTTGGCCAGCCAGTTCAGATATTTAACTTCTCGAATTGAACCGATTTTTAATAATTTAAATTTTTTGTTGTTTATGATCTTATTCTATTGTGGTATCTGCTTTCATTTTTTCTACTTGACTGACTAATAACTCGGATCTATATTGAGTTTGTAAGTCATTACCTCCGGAGGAATTCCTGTTATGTTTGCATGTGATCACAAAATATAATCTGCATTAGCCCCGCGGTGGGTGCCAAACTGTTTAACCCAAAATTAATTTTAGAATAAAGAATTGAATTTATATCATAAGGTCACTAGCAAATGGATTTATCCAATGTATTGGAATGGAATATGAAATAATAATGGAAACCAGAACAGAGCGTAACAGAGAGATTCTTATTTAGCTCTCAATACTGTTACACTAGAACATGATTCTATTCTTCAAAAATATATCTGAAATAGTACTCTGTAGAATATTATGAGTTGTCTAGAATATATGTGTTACAAGTGTATGAAGTAAAATATTTTATAGCTTATTTGGAATATAACCATTTCGGATGTCAAGCCTATACGTTATGTACATGGCTAATAGGTGGCTAGATTCCCCTGGTCATAATATTATGTATTGTCTAGAATATGTATGTTATAAGTATATGAATAAGGTATTTATAGCTTATTTGGGATGTAACTATTCCATATCTCAAGCCTACACATTGCATGGCTAAAAGGTGGATAGATTCCGCTGGTCATAATTATGAGGGAATAAGGGATGAAGGTCGTGATCTTGGGAAGATCTGGGGTCTCTAGAAGTTTGGCACCAAAGGCTACAAGTTTGTTTCGGACATATGCTTGGTGAATTCCCTTCAGATCATTCTCGTTTTGGATTTGGATAAATAATCCCGGTCTTGTTTCTTTTAGCTTTCCCAGCTTTAGCTTCCGTGCCTTTAGGTACCGAACTATTCCCACTACGTGTCACTGCACAGATGAGCCATATGTTATAACCGGAATTTACCAATATAGGAATGGTAGAAATAGGTCACTTCAGTGGCACTATTGATTCGTTAACCTCAGTAATAAGTCTTTGGAAAATCCTCTGTCTGAATTTTGGGAAATTCTCCTAGCAATCGGTAGAGTTTTTTATATGATAATTATCATAATTTGCTATAAAATATGGCAATCGCCAGAAATTTTCATATGATAATTAGCAGGTTTTGCAAAAAATAGAAATTGCTAGAAATTTTCATATGGTGATCACCGGAATGTTTCAGAAAATATGACAATCGTCAGAATTTTTCATATAGGAAAATTCTAGCAGCATTCTTCAAAAATCTGGCAACAACAACAACAACAACAACAACAAACCCAGTGTAATCCCATAAGTGGGGTCTGAAGAGAGTAGTGTATATGCAGACCTTACCCCCACCTAAAAGTTAGAGAGGTTAATTTCGATGACCCTCGGCTCGCTTCAAAAATCTAGCAGTGATTTCAAAATTGTGGCAATGGGACTATTTTAGCAATGTTTTTCCAAATGGGTCAAAATATAAATAGTTGTTCGAAAAAGATCCATCCAACATAACTTCTTAAGAATAGCAAAGAATCTTTATATATTATTAGGCTAAAACTGCACAAAGATACTCTTAACATAGTGTAATATTGTCCGTTTTGGCCAAACCCACTTATTTTCCCAAAAGGCCTTACACCACTTAGAGTAGCCAACTCCTTATAAGTAGCTTCTTTTTCTTTTCTACTTTCCAGGTGGGACTTTATTCATACACTTCCAATAAACTTCCCCGTAAATTAAGTTCCACATGACACATCACTATTCATCGGCTAATTTGGAGGGAAGTGCAGATATATCAGATTTTGGAGCCACTATTGAAGTCATATAAGCATTGCACAAAATATTATCAAAATTTTTCACTTCGAAACAGATTTCACACATACGCGTTTGAAGTTTCAGAAATCAGCATCTAAATTTGTGGAAGTGCAAACATCAGACAATCGAGTATAAATTAATCCTTCGTAATGCGAATTTCGGAAAAATTAGTGTTGTGGGTCCGTCAAAATGTTAACTTCAGAAAAAATTGAGTTTGAAGTTCAATCGGATAATCGGGTCTAAAGTTCTTCCGCCGTAGTTCGAACTTCAAATAAATTACTTTAAAATTTACACTGTCGAAGACAAACTTCAGAAAAAATAGTCTGAAGTGAAGCAATCAATAGAACATAATACATACATTGGAACTTCAAATAAAATAAGTTAACTTCCTAATACACGAGCTCGCCCATTTGAGCAACTTTTGCTTTTAACACCAAGAGGTGCTCGACAATTTTGTCTCGTTTGGCAGTAAAGCTGATCTCGTTAAGCAGTAAGCACGTCTTTGTCCAAGATCATTTTTTGTAAACCCTCGGAGGCAAGGTGATTAGCCTAAAAAAGTTACAAATTAAAATTTATAAGGACAAGGTTTAGCAAGAAAAAAATAATAAAAACAAAATTAAATTGATACATGAGCCAAAAAGGTGCATATTATTATTGATGAGACACTCAACATAAAGTGCATCCATCTTTCTCCAATGTTTGTTCGACGCCAGGGGCTTCAAATAGTTGGTGACCCCCACCGGCTTGGAGAGTACTTGGCACTCAATTGAAACCATAAGAATGACACTACCCTTTCTATTGGGGTTTTGGATGAGTGCTGGGTAAGTGTTCTCTAAATTCTCATGGTTGGGTGACCGGGGGAACAAACATCTTCTTTTTGTTCAGTTGGGATCGGTGCGGAGCTATCCATTGGTGGTATTGCAGTTGGTGTAGAAGTTGATGTCGGAGGAATGCCAGGGGTAGAACTACTCTGACCAAAAGCAATAATGGGAATTCAAAAACGAGACTCATTATTTTCAACTTTCTCCATTTCCGTGAAGAGTCCTTGAATTACGGGCGGTGAAGAATCCAGTTGAGCTGGAGGAGATCTTGTTCTTCTTTGAAGAAGAATCGCTTCATCATCGATTCCTTCTTTTTCAAGGACCACCGTGTTCGGTCCAGTCAGAGCTTCCTTTGTTGAAGTCATCTCCCGAGTCTCAGCCGTAGAGGTATGTCTTCTTTTTAGTTTTATATCCTTGGGCTAGGATCTCGGGGAAGAGAGACCTTCACCCGAAGCAAGAGCGGATTCACGAGTCCTGTTTCAGTTATGGAGTTCTTGCAATTGTTGGTGGACCTCCACTAGGTCGTATGAAACCTCAACAATAGGGGAAATAGAAGACCCCTTCCGAAGGCCAGTGTATTATGAAAGGGAGTTGGTAAATTGGTTCTAAATCATGCGGAAGATTGAAAGGAAAAGAGAAATTTTACTTATCATAATTTTTGGCTTTCTAATTAAATTTGAGTCCAATTTCTTTCAACCTATGGGACTCCACTGTGGAAACATCTAAAAGTTTTTTTTACCCAATGGATCAGATTCTTAACCAATGGTGGTTCCCAATAGGTAGCTGAAATAAGAGAAGTAAAAGTTAATAAAGGAGGAGATTCACTTTAGAACAATAGAAAATTTATATTTGAAAACTTACGAGCAAAATTCCAAGATTCAGGAATAGAAGGGGTTGTTGCCGGAAGGATGTCCCTGGTAGCAATGACAATGAACCATTCCATCCAACCACGGTCACTGTCGTCATTGATACTTGTGACAATAGCAGGATGACCACATTTGCTTAGTTTGATCACGCATATACGAAAAATCTTTAGGGAGTAGAGGTTGATCAAATGGGCAAGAGTGAGGGTTTCTCCGGCCTGGAAATACAATTTCAGAAGGTAAGTCACCATATACCATATTGATGGGCTTACTTGAGCCAAGGAGATTTGGTAATGGAGGCAAAATTCTAAAATAATGGGATCAGTTTCTTGACCTAATCTTAAGGTAAAAGGGTGTCACGACCCAATTTCCCTTCCGTTGGGTATCGTGATGGCACCTAGTCTTAGGGACTAGGTAATCCTAACATTTATTGAATAACAACCATAATAAATAACATCTAACAACTTGAAATGGAATTCTTTATAAAAACTTACAATTCCCAAAGTCGGTATTACAAGTCATAAGCTATACTGAGTTACTAGAAAGCCTATAAATACAATTGTTTTGAAATAGAGATAAAACAATGCAAATACATCATCAGAAGGTAACTCCAAAGCCTGCGAATGCAGCAACAGGTTTACCTTGAGTTTTCACAGCAAGATCCGTACTGCTAGCGTTCGGTCAACTAGCTCCACATTACTTGGCCCTGCACAAAAATGTGCAGAAGTGTAGTATGAGTTCACCACAGTCGGTACCCAGTAAGTATCAAGACCAACCTCGGTGGAGTAGTGACGAGGTACAGTCAAGACACTCACTAGTTAAATAACCTGTGCGATATAGCAGTATACAATAGTACTAAAAAATAACTAGCAATGATAACAAGAACATCATAATTATTGCTCAGACAAATAAGCAACATAAATACAACCAATTAATCAAATCCTTCAAATATAAATTCTTCACATATAATTCTTTAAAATAAATATCTTTCGAATATACGTCTTTTGAATAAATATATTTTCAAGTAAAAGTCACCATGTGACACCTCATTTCAATATCATAAAAATTACGGGTCTCAGCCCACTTTCATATTTTTCATGGCACCTCGTTCCCATATTTCTATCACAACCACACGGATAACTCACGTGTCAATAATAAAATCATCATATTTTCCTCGCACCTCATGCCCATATTTCTTTCATAACCGCACGGATAACTCACGTACCAAAATATCAATGTATATAAGATCCGTAGAATCAATTTATTTTCAATAAAGTAAGTTTATAATTTTTGAACCAAGTAAGAAATCATCAAAGAAATAAGTTTATTTTTGAAATAGTTTGAGTAAGGAAAAATGACATTTCAATTTAAATAAAGAATCAGATAATCTATTACTTCGGATGTAAAACTTATTAGTTTAAAACATAATTGTAACTTCTTTTATTTAAAACTACCTAGTCATCAAAAACCGGTAAAAACTAGGAATATAAATCTTTAGATTCTCTTACTAATACATCACGGCAGATCACAAGGATTGACCTATCACGGAAATAAAAAATAACCAAACACAAGTGCAAACATAGAGAGATGTCTGCAAGAGGGTACTTCCGAGAGACCGTCTCGTAGTCCCAAAAGTAAATATGCAAGACAGGGGATCTCCTGAGGTACCGCCTCGTAGTCCCAAAGTAAATATGCAACAACAACAATGCCCCCAGGCTATCACAAGTCATCACAATTCAATTCCCGACATAGCCCACCTTGTCTCGCCACGTGCGCAATAATAATATAAATGTCCCCCTTGTCTTGCCGCACGCACATAATAATATTTTCACCTTGTCTCGACACATGTGAAACCCCCCCCCCCCCCCCCACACACACACACACACACATATATATATATATATATATATATATATATATATATATATATATATATATATATATCCCGCCTTGTCATGCCGCATGTGCATAAATCAATAGTAATAATAGCATGGCAGAAACCTCGTGCAAACACCCGAACAAAACTTTCCAACAATATAACGTGCCAATATCAAATCTCATAAATTGCACCTCAAGTGCTCAAATATTATAAAGATTTGCACATCAAGTGCTCAAATATTATAATTTATCACAGATTGCACATCAAGTGCTCAAATATTATAACATATCAAAGATTTGCACATCAAGTACCCAAATATTATAATTTATCATAGATTGCACATCAAGTGCTCAAATATTACAACTCGCCACCAAATTCAACAATATATTATTTTTCACAACAAGGAGCCCATGGCTTGACCACAATGTGCACAAAATCTTAACAAATATATCCAGGAGTGAACAACTCAACAAAATAATATTTCACATAAAAATCAAGGTGGCAATCACACCACATCATCATATAAAAACAAATCCAACAAAAACAATGATTTAGGCAAGACAATTAAAGGATTTAATAAGTGCCAACAATTTTCAATTTAATACAGAAGGGCGTCGAAGGATCTTAACCAATATAATTTGCACATATAAACCAAGTACGTACTCGTCACCTCGCGTACTTAGTTTTTAATTACACAAATTGCAATAAGACTCAATGCCTAAGGTGTAATTCCGTCACTCAAGGTTAGACAAGATACTTACCTTTTTAAGTTTTGCCGATATTCCAAAATATCCTTCTTGCCTGAATTGACCTCCGAACCGCTCAAATCTATCCAAATTAATTGTATAACTTTATTAAAATTCATCGGAAATAATTTCGGATAATAAAAATGTCGACTTAAAAATTTATTTTGAAAAGTCAACAAAAGTCAATACGGGACTCGCCTCTCGGAACCCGACATAATTTTCACGAAATCCGAATACCCATTCCGATATGATTTCAACCATACTAATTTTATCCAATTCAAATAACAACTCGTCCTCCAAATCGTAAATTTCGTTTTTGGAAGATTTTGCAAAAAATCTTAATTTCTTCCATTTAAATCCGAAATAAATGATGAATATAACCATAGATTCATGAAATATAATCACTTTAGGATATAGAACACTTACCCAAGTAAAAGTCTTGAAGAACTCCAAAATCGCCCAAAAATCGAGCTCCAAAATCTCAATCAAAAATGGCGAAATGACCATTTTTGGTCCTTAAATGTTTCTGCCCAGTTTCGCACCTGCGGACGAGTCGCCGCATCTGCGGAGCCATTTCTGCGAGCCAAGATGTGCACTTGTGCTACCTCTGCTTCTGCGAGCACACTGGTCGCACCTACGCTTGCACTTCTGTGCAATTGTTGCCGCACCTGCGGCTTTCTCTCCAGCCCCCCTTCACTCGCTTCTGCGATGAAGCATCCACAGAAGCGAGAATACCAGTAATCCAAATTCCAGTAGTTCCAATTGTTCAAAAATCGATCCGTTAACCATCCGAAATTCGTCCGAGGCCCCCGGGACCTCAACCAAATACACCAACATGTCCCAAAATACAATACAAACTTAGTCGAGTCTTCAAACTATATCAAACAGCGCCGAAATTATGAATCGCGCATCGAATCGAATTATGAGTTTTTAAATCTTTCAACTTCTATATTTTGCGCCAAAACGTATCAAATCAATCCGGAATGACTTCACATTTTGCACACAAGTTATAAATGACGTAATGGACCTATTCCCATTTTCGTAATCGAAATCCGACCTCATAATAAAAAAATTCAACAATCGGTCGGACTTTCCAAAAATCTTCTATTTTCCAACTTTCTCCAAAATGTGTCGAATTGTCCTACAGACTTCCAAATTCAAATCCAGACACACGCCTATGTCCAAAATCATCATACAAAGCTATTTCCATCATCGAAATTCTATTCCGGGGTCGTTTGCTCATAAGTCAACTCTCTGGTCAACTCTTTCTATTTAAGCTTTTAAATAAGAATTGTTCTTTTAATTTAATTCTGAATCTTTCGAAAATCAAACTCAACCACACCCGGGGGTCATAATATATATTACGAAGCTGCTCGAGACCTTAAGTCACTGAACGGGGCTTTAATTCTTAAATCGACAAGTCGGATCGTTACATTCTCCACCTCTTAAACATACGTTCGTCCTCAAACGTCCAAAGAATCTTTCTGAGGATATTAAATTATTGAGTGTATTCTTACGCACATAAACGCAGGTGATTCTACGTTCCCGCAATTTAACACGGGTCCGACAATACCATCTCAATTGAGATTATTTCTTTCATCCAGTCTTATAAGCTTTAAAGCCAATTCCTTACTCTCTAATAAATTTCAAATGCCTGATTTTTCATATTAACACACTATGTTTGTCTCAACCGGCTGTAGCAATTTCGTGCCCACACACACATTATATGTATGCCCATAACCACATCTCTGATCACAATAGTTGTTCATAATCAATTTCAGCATCATCAGTTAACCTCATATTAACCAAAACCTAGTTTTGAATTTTCGCAACACTGACAACAAAATGTGAGGCATGAAGACTTCATAACTAATTACCCGACTTAACGAGTAACATTTAACGCCGCCTGGCACTCACATCGTAGGCTAAAACTCAATATTTGCCTAACAATTATGGATAATATGCACAGAAACACATAAAAAATATTATCAAATAAGCCTAACTGGCATGACTTCCTATCAATACAATAGTACATTTTTTTAAAATTTCACAAAGGGAGAATTTAAACACATAAATATTTCACCACAAGGACCTCGTCCTTATATAACTTCCACCGCGTCTTGTAGCCCAGTTTAAATATTTTACATCGTATAAAAATTAAGAGGATCTCGTTCTCAACTCTGGATCACAAGTATTTCGCACATTTTGCCAACTAAAATTTTCAATTTCCCTTCTTTATTCTTTTCAATAAATTTCATAAACAGTTTTCATAACACATAATGAACCCTCATCCCGGTAGGGTATATAATTCATAAAATTGAATTCAATTATTCCGAATTCATATCAAAACCCACTGTAGTGAGTAATAAAAAGTCACATTTGGACTTATAGCCCTCAATGGTGTACACAAATAAAAATTATAGACACGGGCTAATATCATCAAATCTCCCAATAGGGATAACATATAAGTGGGTCATAAAGTTACGAAGCTCACCCATAAGTGGAGCATAATAGGAGGACCTACCTCGATATCTAGAACCGAATCAAATTAAGGAGAATTATCCTTTTATAACAAATCGGGATCGTACCTGTAACGACACCATCTGGTGTATTGGCCTCAGCCACACCATAGCAAATATATCAACGGGCTGGGCCTCCCCCTTCTAGGGTGCCCTCTACCCGCATGTCCTCCATCCCTAACTGGCTATGCACGTGGAGTATTAACTGAAGCACTACGAGTATTCTGAATTGCGGACTAGGCTGACCGACTATCCGAGCCTCCGCCATGATGAGCCACAATTACAGAGTAGAATCCACTGAATTCTCAAAAATTTCGAGACCTCTTGGCCTCTTTAGACTCATTTTCTTCATTTTGAACACGTTCTAACATCCTGAAAATCTCTACTACTTACTGAAATTGAATGTCAGTCTGCAAAAATCATAATCAAGCCCTTCAATAAATCTGCGGACTAGCTCTCTAACTGGAGGAACCAAGATAGTTGCATGACGGGTTAACTCACTGAACCTGATGGCATATTCTGACACTGTCATGGTGCCCTGACGCAACCGCTCAAACTTAGTGCGCCACGCATCCCGGAGAGTCTAGGAAATAAGCTCTTTCAAAACATCTCTGAAAATACACTCCAAGTTGGTGGTGTTGCATCGACTGGTCTAGCCTCTTCATAAACTTGTCACCATTGATACACTTCTCCTGACAGCTGAAATATAGTAAAGGAAACTCCGCTGACTTCTACAATACTTATGGTATGGAGAATATGGTGACATTGTTCTAGAAATCCCTGGGCATTCTCTGTAGATGTGCCACCAAAAGTAGGTGGACTATACCTTTTTAATCTCTCAAGTCTCTTTTGTTCTTCTTCTGACGTCTCTGGCCTGACCTCAGGCTGAACCGGAATAACAGGTTGTACCGGTACTATATCCGGAACCTGACCAAAGTGAACCTGCTGCTCTGTCAGGAGATCTGGAGTATGGGCGGTAGGAGTCTGAGCTCCTCCCCCAATCTGTGAAATAGTTGGTGCAACGGAGATCAATCCTGCCTGTGTTAATGTACCAAACATGCTATGGAACTGTGCTAAGGCCTCTTGAAGTCCAGGGGTAACAGCAGGTGCCTCCGGTACCTGACCCCCAACCGGAGCTACTGGCGGCTCCTCAACTGCTGCTCGGGTAGACGCTCTAACTGCGGCACGTGCTCCTCTTCGGCCTCTGCCCGTAGCGACACCTTCTCCGGGGCAGCGTGTTCAGTAACTGCAGCTCGTGTCCTCGCCATCTGTGAGAGAATAAATGATAAAAACTCATACACCAAGAACAATAAACCCGCACGATAGGAATGAACGAAGTGAAACTGTCCTAATAGTTATGTAGCCTCTCGAAGATAAGTACAGACATCTCCGTTCCGATCCGCAAGACTCTACTAAACTTGCTTATGACTCGTAGCACCTATGAATCTAGAGCTCTGATACCAATTTGTCACGACCCAATTTCTCCTCCGTTGGGTATCGTGATGGCACCTAGTCTTAGGGACTAGGTAAGACTAACATTTACTGAATAACAACCATAATAAATAACATCTAACAACATGAAATGGAATTCTTTATAAAAATTTATAATTCCCAAAATCGGTAGTACAGGTCATAAGCTCTACTGAGTTACTAGATTGCCTATAAATACAACTATTTTGAAATAGAGATAAAACAGTGCAAATAAAATATCATAAGGTGATTCCGAAGCCTGCGAACGCAGCAACAAGTTTACCTTGAGTCTCCATAGCATGATCCGTACTGCTAGCGATCAGTTAACTGACTCCACAATACCTGCCTCTGCAAAAAATGTGCAGAAGTGTAGTATGAGTACAGCACAGTCGATACCCAGTAAGTATCAAGACTAACCTCAGTGGAGTAGTGACGAGGTACAATACAGACACTCACTAGTTAAATAACCTGTGCGATATAGCAGTATACAATAGTACTGAAAAATAACTAGCAATGATAACAAGAACATCATAATTATTGCTCAGACAAATAAGCAACATAAATACAACCAATTAATCAAATCCTTCAAATATAAATTCTTCAAATATTATTCTTTAAAATAAATATCTTTCGAATATACGTCTTTTGAATAAATATATTTTCAAGTAAAAGTCACCATGTGACACCTCATTTCAATATCATAAAAATTACGGGTCTCAGCCCACTTTCATATTTTTCATGGCACCTCGTGCCCATATTTCTATCATAACCACACGGACAACTCACGTGTCAATAATAAAATTATCATATTTCCCTCGCACCTCATGCCCATATTTCTTTCATAACCGCACGGATAACCCATGTACCAAAATATCAATGTATATAAGATCCGTAGAATCAATTTATTTTCAATAAAGTAAGTTTATAATTTTTGAACCAAGTAAGAAATCATCAAAGAAATAAGTTTATTTTTGAAATAGTTTGAGTAAGGAAAAATGACATTTAAATTTAAATAAAGAATCAGATAATCTATTACTTCGGATGTAAAACTTATTAGTTTAAAACATAATTGTAACTTCTTTTATTTAAAACTACCTAGTCATCAAAAACCGGTAAAAACTAGGAATATAAATCTTTAGATTCTCTTACTAATACATCACAGCAGATCACAAGGATTGACCTATCACGGAAATACAAAATAACCAAACACAAGTGCAAACATAGAGAGATGTCTGCAAGAGGGTACTTCCGAGATACCGTCTCGTAGTCCCAAAAGTAAATATGCAAGACAGGGGATCTCCTGAGGTACCGCCTCGTAGTCCCAAAGTAAATATGCAACAACAACAATGCCCCCAGGCTATCACAAGTCATCACAATTCAATTCCCGACATAGCCCACCTTGTCTCGCCACGTGCGCAATAATAATATAAATGTCCCCCTTGTCTTGCCGCACGCACATAATAATATTTTCACCTTGTCTCGACACATGTGAAACCCCCCCCCCCCACACATATATATGTGTATATATATATATATATATATATATATATATATATATATCCCGCCTTGTCACGCCGCATGTGCATAAATCAATAGTAATAATAGCATGGCAGAAACCTCGTGCAAACACCCGAACAAAATTTTCCAACAATATAACGTGCCAATATCAAATCTCATAAATTGCACCTCAAGTGCTCAAATATTATAAAGATTTGCACATCAAGTGCTCAAATATTATAATTTATCACAGATTGCACATCAAGTGCTCAAATATTACAACATATCAAAGATTTGCACATCAAGTACCCAAATATTATAATTTATCATAGATTGCACATCAAGTGCTCAAATATTACAACTCGCCACCAAATTCAACAATATATTATTTTTCACAACAAGGAGCCCATGGCTTGACCACAATGTGCACAAAATCTTAACAAATATATCCAGGAGTGAACAACTCAACAAAATAATATTTCACATAAAAATCAAGGTGGCAATCACACCACATCATCATATTAAAACAAATCCAACAAAAACAATGATTTAGGCAAGACAATTAAAGGATTTAATAAGTGCCAATAATTTCCAATTTAATACATAAGGGCGTCGAAGGATCTTAACCAATATAATTTGCACATATAAACCAAGTACGTACTCGTCACCTCGCGTACTTAGTTTTTAATTACACAAATTGCAATAAGACTCAATGCCTAAGGGGTAATTCCGTCACTCAAGGTTAGACAAGATACTTACCTTTTTAAGTTTTGCCGATATTCCAAAATCTCCTTCTTGCCTGAATTGACCTCCGGACCGCTCAAATCTATCCAAATTAATTGTATAACTTTATTAAAATTCATCGGAAACAATTTCAGATAATAAAAATGTCGACTTAAAAATTTATTTTGAAAAGTCAACAAAAGTCAACACGGGACTCGCCTCTCGGAACCCGACATAATTTTCACGAAATCCGAATACCCATTCCGATATGATTTCAACCATACTAATTTTATCCAATTCAAATAACAACTCGACCTCCAAATCGTAAATTTTGTTTTTGGAAGATTTTGCAAAAAATCTTAATTTCTTCCATTTAAATCCGAAATAAATGATGAATATAACCATAGATTCATGAAATATAATCACTTTAGGATATAGAATACTTACCCAAGTAAAAGTCTTGAAGAACTCCAAAATCGCCCAAAAACCGAGCTCCAAAATCTCAATCAAAAATGGCGAAATGACCATTTTTGGTCCTTAAATGTTTCTGCCCAGTTTCGCACATGCGGACGAGTCGCCGCATCTGCGGAGCCATTTCTGCGAGCCAAGATGTGCACCTGTGCTACCTCTGCTTCTGCGAGCACACTGGTCGCACCTACGCTTGCACTTCTGCGCAATTGTTGCCGCACCTGCGGCTTTCTCTCCAGCCCCCCTTCACTTGCTTCTGCGATGAAGCATCCACAGAAGCGAGAATACTAGTAATCCAAATTCCAGCAGTTCCAATTGTCCAAAAATCGATCCGTTAACCATCCGAAATTGGCCCGAGGCCCCCGGGACCTCAACCAAATACACCAACATGTCCCAAAATACAATACAAACTTAGTCGAGTCTTCAAACTATGTCAAACAGCGCCGAAATTATGAATCGCGCATCGAATCGAATTATGAGTTTTCAAATCTTTCAACTTCTATATTTTGCGCCAAAACGTATCAAATCAATCCGGAATGACTTCACATTTTGCACATAAGTTATAAATGACGTAATGGACCTATTCCCATTTTCGTAATCGAAATCCGACCTCATTATAAAAAATTCAACAATCGGTCGGACTTTCCAAAAATCATCTATTTTCCAACTTTCTCCAAAATGTGTCGAATTGTCCTACAGACTTCCAAATTCAAATCCAGACACACGCCTATGTCCAAAATCATCATACAAAGCTATTTCCATCATCGAAATTCTATTCCGGGGTCGTTTGCTCATAAGTCAACTCTCTGGTCAACTCTTTCTATTTAAGCTTTTAAATAAGAATTGTTCTCTTAATTTAATTCTGAATCTTCCGAAAATCAAACTCAACCACACTCGGGGGTCATAATACATATTACGAAGCTGCTCGAGACCTTAAGTCACTGAACGGGGCTTTAATTCTTAAATCGACAAGTCGGATCGTTACATTCTCCACCTCTTAAACATACGTTCGTCCTCAAACGTCCAAAGAATCTTTCTGAGGATATTAAATTATTGAGTGTATTCTTACGCACATAAACGCAGGTGATTCTACGTTCCCGCAATTTAACACGGGTCCGACAATACCATCTCAATTGAGATTATTTCTTTCATCCAGTCTTATAAGCTTTAAAGCCAATTCCTTACTCTCTAATAAATTTCAAATGCCTGATTTTTCATATTAACACACTATGTTTGTCTCAACCGGCTGTAGCAATTTCGTGCCCACACACACATTATATGTATGCCCATAACCACATCTCTGATCACAATAGTTGTTCATAATCAATTTCAGCATCATCAGTTAACCTCATATTAACCAAAACCTAGTTTTGAATTTTTGCAACACTGACAACAAAATGTGAGGCATGAAGACTTCATAACTAATTACCCGACTTAACGAGTAACATTTAACGCCGCCTGGCACTCACCTCGTAGGCTAAAACTCAATATTTGCCTAACAATTATGGATAATATGCACAGAAACACATAAAAAATATTATCAAATAAGCCTAACTGGCATGACTTCCTATCAATACAATAGTACATTTTTTTAAAATTTCACAAAGGGAGAATTTAAACACATAAATATTTCATCACAAGGACCTCGTCCTTATATAACTTCCACCGCGTCTTGTAGCCCGGTTTAAATATTTTACATCGTATAAAAATTAAGAGGATCTCGTTCTCAACTCTGGATCACAAGTATTTCGCATATTTTGCCAACTGAAATTTTCAATTTCCCTTCTTTATTCTTTTCAATAAATTTCATAAATAGTTTTCATAACACATAATGAACCCTCATCCCGGTAGGGTATATAATTCATAAAATTGAATTCAATTATTCCGAATTCATATCAAAACCCACTGTAGTGAGTAATAAAAAGTCACATTTGGACTTATAGCCCTCAATGGTGTACACAAATAAAAATGATAGACACGGGCTAATATCATCAAATCTCCCAATAGGGATAACATATAAGTGGGTCATAAAGTTACGAAGTTCACCCATAAGTGGAGCATAATAGGAGGACTCACCTCGATATCTAGAACCGAATCAAATTAAAGAGAATTATCCTTTTATAACAAATCGGGATCGTACCTGTAACGACACCATCTGGTGTATTGGCCTCAGACACACCATAGCAAATATATCAACGGGCTGGGCCTCCCCCTTCTAGGGTGCCCTCTACCCGCATGTCCTCCATCCCTAACTGGCTATGCACGTGGAGTATTAACTGAAGCACTACGAGTATTCTGAATTGCAGACTAGGCTGACCGACTATCCGAGCCTCCGCCATGATGAGCCGTAGTTATAGAGTAGAATCTACTGAATTCTCCAAAATTTCGAGACCTCTTGGCCTCTTTAGACTCATTTTCTTCATTTCGAACACGTTCTAACATCCTGAAAATCTCTACTACTTACTGAAATTGAATGTCAGTCTGCAACTCTCGAGCCATACATATTTCAAAAATCATAATCAAGCCCTTCAATAAATCTGCAGACTAGCTCTCTAACTGGAGTAACCAAGATAGTTGCATGACGGGTTAACTCACTGAACCTGATGGCATATTCTGACACCGTCATGGTGCCCTGACGCAACCGCTCAAACTCAGTGCGCCACGCATCTCGGAGAGTCTAGGAAATAAGCTCTTTCAAAACATCTCTGAAAATACACTCCAAGTTAGTGGTGTTGCATCGACTGGTCTAGCCTCTTCATAAACTTGTCACCATTGATACACTTCTCCTGACAGCTGAAATATAGTAAAGGAAACTCCGTTGACTTCTACAATACTTATGGTATGGAGAATACGGTGACATTGTTCTAGAAATCCCTGGGCATTCTCTCTAGATGTGCCACCAAAAGTAGGTGGACTATATTATTTTAATCTCTCAAGTCTCTTTTGTTCTTCTTCTGACGTCTCTGGCCTGACCTCAGGCTGAATCGGAATAACAGGTTGTACCGGTACTATATCCGGAACCTGACCAAAGTGAACCTGCTGCTCTGTCAGGAGATCTGGAGTGCGGGCGGTAGGAGTCTGAGCTCCTCCCCCAATCTGTGAAATATTTGGTGCAACGGAGATCAATCCTGCCTGAGTTAATGTACCAAACATGCTATGGAACTGTGCTAAGGCCTCTTGAAGTCCAGGGGTAATAGCAGGTGCCTCCGGTACCTGACCCCCAACCGGAGCTACTGGCGGCTCCTCAACTGCTGCTCGGGTAGATGCTCTAGCTACGGCACGTGCTCCTCTTCGGCCTCTGCCTGTAGCGACACCTTCTCCGGGGCAGCGTGTTCAGTAACTGCAGCTCATGTCCTCGCCATCTGTGAGAGAATAAATGATAAAAACTCATACACCAAGAACAATAAACCCGCACGATAGGAATGAACGAAGTGAAACTGTCCTAATAGTTATGTAGCCTTTTGAAGATAAGTACAGACATCTCCGTACCGATCCGCAAGACACTACTAAACTTGCTTATGACTCGTAGCACCTATGAATCTAGAGCTCTGATACCAACTTGTCACGACCCAATTTCTCCTCCGTTGGGTATCGTGATGGCACCTAGTCTTAGGGACTAGGTAAGACTAACATTTACTGAATAACAACCATAATAAATAACATCTAACAACATGAAATGGAATTCTTTATAGAAATTTACAATTCCCAAAATCGGTAGTACAGGTCATAAGCTCTACTGAGTTACTAGATTGCCTATAAATACAACTATTTTGAAATAGAGATAAAACAGTGCAAATAAAATATCATAAGGTGATTCCGAAGCCTGCGAACGCAGCAACAAGTTTACCTTGAGTCTCCATAGCAAGATCCGTACTGCTAGCGATCGGTTAACTGACTCCACAATACTTGCCTCTGCAAAAAATATGCAGAAGTGTAGTATGAGTACAGCACAGTCGATACCCAGTAAGTATCAAGACTAACCTCAGTGGAGTAGTGACGAGGTACAGTCAAGACACTCACTAGTTAAATAACCTGTGCGATATAGCAGTATACAATAGTACTGAAAAATAACTAGCAATGATAACAAGAACATCATAATTATTGCTCAGACAAATAAGCAACATAAATACAACCAATTAATCAAATCCTTCAAATATAAATTCTTCGCATATTATTCTTTAAAATAAATATCTTTTGAATATACGTCTTTTGAATAAATATATTTTCAAGTAAAAGTCACCATGTGACACCTCATTTCAATATCATAAAAATTACGGGTCTCAGCCCACTTTCATATTTTTCACGACACCTCGTGCCCATATTTCTATCACAACCACACGGACAATTCACGTGTTAATAATAAAATCATTGTATTTTTCCCGGCACCTAATGCCTATATTTCTTTCATAACCGCACAGACAACTCACGTACCAAAATATCAATGTATATAAGATCCGCAAGATCAATTTATTTTTAATAAAGTAAATTTACAATTTTTGAACCAAGTAAGAAATCATCAAAGAAATGAGTTCATTTTTGAAATAGTTTGAGTAAAGAAAAATGACATTTCAATTTAAATAAAGCATCAGATAATCTATTGCTTTGAATGTAAAACTTATTAGTTTAAAACATTATAGTAACTTCTTTTACTTAAAATAACTCAGTCATCAGAAATCGGTAAAAACCAGGAATATAAATCTTTAGAGTCTCCTACGAAAAAGTCCAAGCCAACATAATACAACGAAGAATACAAACACATAGCAAAATCAAATAATACATCACGGCAGATCACAAGGATTTACCTATCACGGAAATACAAAATAACCAAAGACAAGTGAAACCATAGAGATATGTCAACAAGAGAGCACTCCCGAGATACCGTCTCATAGTCCCAAAAGTAAATACTCAACAGGGGATCTCCCGAGATACCGTCTCGTAGTCCCAAAAGTAAATATGCAAGACAGGGGATCTCCTGAGGTACCGCCTCATAGTCCCAAAGTAAATATGCAACAACAACAATGCCCCCAGGCTATCACAAGTCATCACAATTCAAATCCCGACATAGCCCACCTTGTCTCGCCACGTGCGCAATAATAATGTAAATGACCGCCTTGTCTCGCCGCACGCGCAAAATAATATTCTCACCTTGTCTCGCCACATGCACAAACCCATATATATATATATATATATATATAGCCCGCCTTGTCATGCCGCATGTGCATAAATTAATAGTAATAATAGTATGCCAGAAACATCGTGCAAACACTCAAACAAAACTTTCCAACAATATAGCGTGCCAATATCACATCTCATAAATTACACCTCAAGTGCTCAAATATTATAACATATCACAATCTTGCAATATAAGTACTCAAATATTATAATTTATCACAGATTGTACAGCAAGTGCTCAGATATTACAACATATCACATATTTGCACATCAAGAGCTCAAATATCACAATTTATCATACAATGCAAATCAAGTGCTCAAATATTACAACTCGCCACCAAATTCAACAATACATTATTTTCCACAATAAGGAGCCCATGGCTCGACCACAATGTGAACAAAATCTTAACAAATATATACGGGAGTGAACAACTCAACAAAATAATATTTCACATAAAAATCAAGGTGGCAATCACACCAAATCATCATATAAAAATAAATCCAAAAAAACAAGGATTTAGGCAAGACAATTAAAGGATCTAGTAAGTGCCAATAATTTTCAATTTAATACATAAGGTCGTCTAAGGATCTTAACCAATGTAATTTGCGCATATAAACCAAGTACGTACTCGTCACCTCGCGTACTTGGTTTTCAATTACACAAATTGCACATAAGACTCAATTCCTAAGGGGTAATTCCCCCACTCAAGGTTAGGCAAGATACTTACCTTTTGGAGTTATGCTGATATTCCAAAATCGCCTTCTTGCTTCAATTGACCTCCGGTCCGCTCAAATCTTTCCAAATTAATTGTATAACTTCATTAAAATTCATCGGAAACCATTCCGGATAATAAAACGTCGACTTAAAAATTTATTCTGAAAAGTCAACAAAAGTCAACGCGGGACTCGCCTCTCAGAACCCGACATAATTTTCACGAAATCCGAACACCCACACCAATTTTATCCAATTATGATAACAACTCGACCTCCAATTCTTAAATTTTGTTTTTGGAAGATTTTGCAAAAATCTTGATTTCTTCCATTTAAATCCGAAATAAATGATGAATATAACCATAGATTCATGAAATATAATCACTTTAGGATATAGAAAACTTACCCAAGTCAAAGTCTTGAAGAACTCCAAAAGCGCCCAAAAATCGAGTTCCAATATCTCAAACGAAAATGGCGATGTCCTTAAATGTTTCTGCCCAGTATCGCACATGCCGACGAGTCGCCACATCTGCGGAGCCATTTCTGCGAGCCAAGATGCGCACCTGCGCTACCTCCACTTCTGCGAGCATAGTGGCCGCACTTGCACTTGTGCTTCTGCTCAATTGTTGCCGCACCTGCGGCCTTCTCTCCAGCTCCCCTTCACTCACTTCTGCGAGAAGCACCTCGCTTCTGCGATGAAGTATCCACAGAAGCGAGAATACTTGTAATCCAAATTCCAGCAGTTCCAATTGTCCAAAAATCAATCCGTTAACCATCCGAAATTCGTCCGAGGCCCCCGGTACCTCAACCAAATACACCAACATGTCCCAAAATAAAATTCGATCTTAGTCGAGGCTTCAAACCACGTCAAACAACGCTGAAATTACGAATCACGCATCGAATTGAATTATGAGTTTTCAAGTCTTCCAACTTCTATATTTTGCGCCGAAACATATCAAATCAATCTAGAATGATTTTAAATTTAACACACAAGTCATAAATGACGTAATGGAGCTATTCCCATTTCGGAATTGAAATCCGGTCTCGTTATCAAAAATTCAACTTTCGGTCGGTCTTTCAAAAAATCTTTTATTTTCCAACTTTCGCCAAAATGTGTCGAATTGTCCTACACACTTTCAAATTCAAATCCGGACACACGCCTAAGTCCGAAATCATCATACGAAGCTATTGCCATAATCGAAATTCCATTTCGGGGCCGTTTGCTCAAAAGTCAACTCTTTCCATTTAAGTTTCTAAATAAGAATTGTTCTTTTAATTTAATTTCGAATCTTCAAAAATTAAGCTCGACCACACCCGCGGCTCATAATACATATTACGAAGCTGCTCGAGACCTTAAGTCACTGAACAGGGCTTTAATTCTTGAAATGACAAGTCGGGTCATTACAAAGGGTATGTATAAACATACACGAACCCTGGTTTGCTGAAAGTAACCCTTTCCACTTTTTTAGGGGCTAGGATTTCGATGTTTTTCCAGTCACAATATTCTTTTATAGTAGGAATGTTAACAAGGCGAATGGAAGAAGGATATATGCGGATGTCACGCCCCGAAATTGGAGAGCGCGACCGGCGCTCAACCGAGTGAAACCGGGAGCAAGCCTATTAGAATTTCTTCTACCCAAACTCATACATGAATAAAGAAGAGATGTACTCCATTAATCAAACATTAAAAAGATTTCATTAACAATTCCCATTTCATTTCCATTAACATCTTCATTCATAATTTCTAAAATATTTCAAGTTTATAAATATAAAGAAAAACATGTTTGCCAAATACCAACATCTCTAGTTCAATTCCCCACATCGACTACCACCCACAACCTGTCTACGTAGCATCTACGTACAACAGAAGAGTAGTATGGAAGTGCCGGCAACAAGGCCTCGGCTATATATCAAAACACAATGTACAACTCGAATAACATTAGGCATGGAATAGAGTACGGCCCCCCAAAACCTGCTGAATAGAGAGCGATTGCTAACGAGGACCAAAGTTGCCCGCTGATGAACCACATGCATCCATTAAATATGCAGCGTCCCCAGCAAAAGGGACGTTAGTACATATGGAATAGTACTAGTATGTAAAGCTAATTGACCTCTTTCAAAATAGAATGCCAATGTAAGATAGGGAAACCCTTGAAAAAGCCAATCAACAATCAATGATATTCAAGTGCCAAGTTAAAACATAATAATTCCCAAATTATGAAGATAACACCATGAAGTGATAATCAAAATATGATAATAATATTATTTTTGGTTGGGAGATCTTTATCACCGTTATACCACTGTTCACAATACCAATATTAACAGTACCAATACCACCATTCACACTACCAATATTCACAATACCAATACCACCGTACTTTTAGCACGGAGTACGATCACGACCCGATCGGCTAGGCCATTACATTAGAGACATCAACCACAATCACTCTCAACACCAATTCCACCGTACTTTTAGCACGGAGTCTGATCACGACTCGATCGGCTAAGCAATCTCATTAGAGACATCAACCACAATCACAATTACAATTATAATTTCCAGCACAATCACCACTATGTGTGCGGTATGGTGTCTGATCACCACCCGATCGGCTAGGCTATATCACCACAATGTCGTGTGGATCGACATCATCCATTTCTATCAATCATCCCAATTAAGGGGAATAATGTTATCACATCAATATCATTCAAATAAAAGGAATAATTACAATTCACTCCTACACCAGAATGTGTAGTTTCGGGATTAGGTTATTTTAACCTACCCTTCCTCGGTGACTATCGGTACTCCAGAAAATATTTTTCATTAACTTATAAAGGAAACAACAATACAAATGCATTAACCTCATAACCTTTCATACCGTATATAGCCTCATTTGCACTTTCAACAACTTTCAACATCATTATTTCATTGGCTCTCTTGGCCATATATATGATTCTTCATTCATGGCACATTGGCCGTATTTCATATACCACACTTTCATTTCTTCCCTTGCATGGATCATCATCATAAATATCAACAAATAGAATATTCCGGAAATCATAACTTTAGGTTCACTAGTAATGAAGACTTTAAACACAATGGATTTCTTTCTATGAAATGGAGTAAAATGATTGGCAATCGAAGCACAAGTTAAAATCATTAACGAGTAACACATAATTTATTCTTAAAATACATCTCCCAAAAAGGGCAATACACCATTTCAACTCATGAATATATAAGAGTTCAAAACACATTGGAAATACTTACAAAGCATAGCATTGGATAAAATAGCCACATTTGGGCATGACTTGAGTACATAAGCTTTTAGGCAAATCTATTTTTGAAGTCAATTCGGAATAGTTGAATCAAGGCTCATTTCATAACCTTTCTCACATCATTTCATTTAATTGGCACCATTGGCCACATGTATAATTTTCATCCTTGGCACGTTGGCCATACTTGATACCTCCAACTCACTTATTTCAGTTACAACCGTCTTTATAGATTATCAACAATAAGACCTTTCCAATCAAGACTTTAGCTATACATATGAGCAATTAAGAGTCTTAAGCATATTGAGATTTTCTCACACAATTTGGCATTATAGCCTTCATTTGAAACATGACTCAAAGACATAGCATTTTAATACACATATCATTCTTAAACACATTCCTAAAAGATAACATAATGTGATAGGAACATTCGCAATACGTTTTGAATACATAATTCTCGACACTTTGCTTATTTGGGACAATCGAATTTTTTGGGAATAGCTCAGAACATAGAATAAGGAACTCGAGACAACCATACTTGAAACTTATGGGAACATCATGGAATTCAATTCTAAGAGGGTAGTTTAGCCAACATACCTCGCTTTGAGCTTTCTTTAAATTAATACGACATTCCGAAAATCATAGCAATCCCAATCTATTTTGAGACATAACAAAATTGAACACAATTAGGAAGATATTCGTGGTTTTAGCTCATTTAAGCATTTTATCAAACACTAGGTGTGCAAATTTGGCTGCAAGGTTCTTCTACAAGATTTCCTTCATTCTACAACCCAATCTTTTCTTATTTGAGCTCAACAATCTTTCCACAAACCTTATTGGTACAAGCATATATAAATAATACTCTTTACACCCAAGAATCATACTCCTAATAATCCATATTTTACCCCAAACTCGAAATTGAAGACTAGGGGTTTGAATCATACCTCTTAAGTAAAGATCTTGTGAGAGTTACTTGTTGGATTTCAAGGCTTGAACAAGATCTTAATGAACAAAACACTTGAGCTTCTTTTCTCTCTAAAAATATAAGGTTTTAGCTCAAAAATGACTTAAACTCTCTCTCAACCCGGCCTTTGGGGGCCTACATGCACGATCACGCACTTGGTCGTGTACCTGAGGCAGAATACCCTCTAATATGCACGGCCGCGCATTTGGTCATGCATATGGCATAGATCTGGTAAATTGGAAATAACGTTTTGTACAAATATTCAACTGACAAACGGTTTGATGCGTTGTAAAGTAGACTCAAAGGGCTTTAATTTGAAAGGTAGATCACCTCCTAAGTCTTTATATTGAGGGAGTTATATGCATTTGAAGTTGGGTCTTGTGCCAATTGAAACATCCTTTCCACTTAATGTATCCAACTTGTTCCACACAAGTGTTTGCCATTCACAAAACTCCTTAGTATGTTCCACCATACCATAAACATAAATTATCAATTCAAAATGATGTGTCTCTACCCCATAGGTCTCCTTTAATACTCAAATACGTTATTCCCAAATACAGTTGGCGCACTTTAAAATCTTAAATCATTAGGAAATTTTTACAGGGCCTTACATTATCCCCTACTTAGGATCATTCGTCCTCGAATGAGGAGTTGAGTCTGTCCCCAAACACTTAACATAACTCGTTTCTTCTTCCACACATCTTAAGCTCCCAAATTTGACTAACTCCCAAAGTTTTTAGAAATTTCGGCAGTCTCCTCTGCAATTGGGCCTAACCACCTACCAGAGAACCATCAAAACAACTCCTAACAGCACATCCATAAATCAACAAAGTATAACGGTATATATCAACAACACTGATCTCAACATTAAAGGCATTACATTAACAGAAGTGGTATCTAGACATGAGTTGCACATGTTTAAATCATAACACATAACAAGTACCCATTTGAATCACAACCGTTTTGTTATATAGACAAGTGAGAATACTTCCTTTACTTTGACAGAGGTAGATCACAAATTCCGGACTTATCTAACAGGGATGACAACTAGGTACCTCTTATAAGCCAATTACCCATTAACTCAACCTTCAATAGTTTCCAACGGAACGATAGGCAAAGGATTTCCAACAACCTTCTGGAACCTAGATACATGATGCATCGGGTGCATGGAGGACAATGATGGGAAACCATCATACTCATAGTTTGGCCTATTTCCTTCAATATTACATAAGGCATAATGTGACTACACATACTTTACCTTCCTTAACAATTCACCCAATATATTCATAGAGAAAATCTTGAGAATAACCCGTTTACTTTCTTCAACTCTAAATCCCTATGCCGAACACCCAAACTAAACCTTTGGCGACCTCCAACAATTACTCTAAGGTGTGCTAGCATGAATATGACCATAAAATTTCCTATCCAATATATTTGATCACGGGATGATGCTTCTTCTTTGATATGTTTGAACCTTCAACCCCCATAGGTTACTATAAATAGAAACAACTAGGTCTGAGATTGGGCTGGAATGTTTTTCAAGAATCCATCAATGTGCTGAGCAGGGCATTTCAGGAGGTTATATCCTAAGAGACATGAAGGTTACTACCAATAGTGCTGACATGGTTAATCATTTTGATGACATCATTGATTCGACAAATGAGTCATAGAGTTGCCTAGTAGGCATTAATAATGTAGGGACCATGTTCATGATTCTGAGATTTAAAAGAAATCAGTCATATAGACATGTGACATATGGGAGGCATGGTCGGTAGGCTAAAGACATTAGCATCAGTTATTCTTGGAAGACTATAAGCCATGAAAAGGACAGCAACAATTGTTTCAATCCATATGCGCCTTGTTCGGCAATAGTAGGCCTCAAAGAGAAATAACCAAGTACGTGACACTTGACGCCTCTTGGAATGTAGGGAAACTCAGTTTAACTCGAAATGAGAATATTCTAGCACCCTGAATGTGATATGGGTTTCAAAATACATATAGTTGCATTACTCTCTTAACATTAACTAACACAAGGAATAGATATGCCAAAAGCCCATGAGGATGAAAAAAGAAGTTTAACACTTGTGAGATTATTATCATTCTGATAGCTTAACCCTTCATAATAGTTGATCCTATATAAGAGGACAAGAGATACAACAAACTTGTCTTTCAAATCAATATACTCATCATATGTGCCATAATCTGAAACATCCACCTGAAGTGGGGAGGGAAAAATCGCGATAAGAATACTTAACTTTCAACCACACATAAGCGACACCATGTAGCTAGGACATCTTAATATTGGGATGAAATCATGTATTGGTTAGAGAGAATGAACACTTTGCTATAAGCTAGACATATTTTTACCATAACAGCTCTCAAGCTACAATACCGGGCCACATCATGGGCAACTACAATACTAGGAACAAAGTGAGTTACTCACTGAGGCATGATCTAAGTGGGCATGAAAGTCATACTAAGACGGGAAAACAAAAAGATCTTCCTGTGACGAATTTGAGAAAATCTCAAATTTTCCAGAAACTTTTATACGGGCAAGTGACCCGTTTCAATTGACATTTACAGATATCATAGGTGCCGAGATATGCTCTCATGTTACTAGACAGTGAAAAAGATTCATGATAATATTCACAAAGGAGTGAAGTGATTGTTCAAACCATATGAGCCACATACACCGGAGAGAAAAAGAGTGGCTCAAGAAGGATCTCAACACTAGGCCGCTATACAGTGGATTTGATACCACATAGGTAAACTTTATGACGTTGCATGCATAAGCATAAATGAGCAGATATTATCCATTTGAATCAAAAGGTTCTTGTAAGAAATTCCTCAGGTATAATCGCTTGTTGAGAATTTAGGGAACCAATGGGAAGTATTAACCTAGGGTTATAACTCATTCCAAGGACATCATTATAGAACTCAATTCCTCAAGAGGTTATAAATAAGTGAATTAATGATAGAGTGGCGTCATGAATAATGTGTCTTGTTTAGAAAGTACGTACATGCAATGTTTTGTGATTCAGCGTCTTGTTAAGACCGTGTTTCTAAAGGCTCTTCAATATGGATGTACATATACAACAAGGAAAAATTATGCGTGTTCATAATGATGTACTAAGGAGTGACTTACTTGAAGACTTTAGATTGACGGGTTAGTGCCTTAACTTATGCCCCTCGACTCCACATCCTTAACATACATTGGTACCATAGTGGCATACCCTTGAATGACATCTCTTACACTTCACACAACGAGGATGAGGTCTGTTAAACTGACTCGCCCCACTGACCTGATATTTACCCTTTTTGCATACATCATAAGCATTCCCCCTATCCTTCCTCCAAGACCTCGTGATGGGATTAAAAATCTCTGTAACAACTCATTGTATGGACTTTGGGAATTTCCCAAATCTACCACCCCTAACACGCTTCTGAGCATACACACAACATGACGCAAAATCTTCCCGCCCGCATATCAGGCAGACCAGGATGGGTGTATTCAACATAAGTGCATTTGTTCTTCTTATGCCCCCTCTTTCCACAATCATAACATATTTCAAGAATCATCCAACATGAACCTAAGTGGCGCTTCTTACATATCAAACATTTTGGCTTATTGGTGCCAACAATCCTCGTTCATTTCTTAGGTGCTCTCACCACATAATTCGGTGGTGCGGTAACATTAATAGGAACAAGGACACATCCCCTAGCAACTATTTATTTCATTCCCTCCTTGCTGCCTCAAACCCTTGGGTTACTCATATGGAAAATGAGACATGACGAGGAATTTAGCTTCCTATCTTGAGCTCTATCACACGATCTGGAGTATCAACGAAGTGTGAAATTCCTAAATGTCAATGTAGCCTCCTCATTATAGATGTGGTCGACAACACACCGATTAGAAGGACTCTACTAGACACGGCTCTGAGACATCCTAGGACACTTTAAAACCTTAGGCTCTGATACCAAGTTTGTCACTCCTCGAAATTGGAGAGCGCGACCGGCGCTCAACTGAGTGAACCCGTCCGAGCAAGCCTATTAGATTTCCTTCTACCAAAACTTATCCATGAATAAAGAGGAGTTGTACTCCATTAATCAAACATTGAAAAGATTTCATTAACAATTCCCATTTCATTTCCATTAGCAGCTTCATTCATAATTTCCAAAATATTACCAGTTTATAAATATAATGAAAAACATGTTTGTCAAATACCAACATTTCTTGTTCAATTCCCCACATCGACTACCACCCACAACCTGTCTACGGAGCCTCTAAGTATAACACAAAAGTAGTATGGAAGTGCCGACAACAAGGCCCCGGCTATACCTCAAAACCCAATGTAGAACTCGAATGACATCAGGCCTGGAATAGAGTACGGCTCACCAAAACCTACTGAATAAAGAGTGACTGCTAACGAGGACCAACGCTGCCCGCTGATGAACCACCTGCATCCATTAAAGATGCAGCGCCCCTGGCAAAAGAGATGTTAGTGCATATGGAATAGTACTAGTATGTAAAGCTAATTGACCTCTTTCAAAATAGAATGCCAATGTAAGATAGGGAAAACCATGGAAAAGCCAATCAACAATCAATGATATTCAAGTGCCAAGTTAAAACTTAATAATTCCCAAAATATGAAGATAACACCGTGAAGTGATAATCAAAATATGATAATAATATTATTTTTGGTTGGGAGATCTTTATCACCGATATACCACTGTTCACAATACCAATATTTACAGTACCAATACCACCGTTCACACTACCAACATTCACAATACCAATACCACCGTACTTTTAGCACGGTGTACGATTACGGCCCAATCGGCTAGGCCATCACATTAGAGACATCAACCACAATCACTCTCAATACCAATACCACCGTATGTTTAGCACGGAGTCCGATCACGACCTGATCGACTAGAACATCTCACTAGAGACATCAACCACAATCACAATTTAAATTACAATTTCCAGGGAAATCACCATCATGTGTGCGGCATGGTGTGCGATCACGACCTGATCGGCTAGGCCATCTCACCACAATGCTGTGTGGATCCATTTCTATCAATCATCTCATCCCTATTAAGGAAAATAATTTTATCACATCAATCTCATCCCAAATAAGGGGAATAATTACAATCTACTCCTACACCGGTACGTGTAGTTTCAGGGTTAGGTTATTTCAACCTACCCTTCTTCGGTGACTATCGATACTACCGAAAATATTTTTCATTCGCTTACAAAGGAAACAGCAATACAAATGCATTTACCTCATAATCTTTCTACCGTATGTAGCCTCATTGGTACTTTCAACAATTTTCAACTTCATTATTTCATTAGCTCTCTTGGCCATATATTGGGATTGATATTTCCTTTTGAACTTAAGAGGGTATGATTATGTTGATGGTAGGAGGTCCGGCTTCGGCATCAACTTTTTTTGTTTTGTACTTTTTATAAGGGGCACCATCGATGTGAAGGCCAGAGTTTCCAAGGACAGCGGTAGTAGAAGACAGGTGATAAGAAATCCGAATAAGGAAATTTTACTGGAAAAAAAGAGTTTGCAGAAGTGCTTTGAGGGAATTCGAAGAAAAAGAGTTTGTAAAAGTTAAAGGTAAAAGCGATAACTAGTGGAGAAGTTTATAGGCGGCAGGATTCATGGTCATCATTACCTTGAAAATCGGCGAAACTATTTTCCGAACCACGAGGTAACACGCGTTCGTCTCATTAAATGCAAGGAGACATGCATCTTTTCAAGTGTCAGAAGCCGTTCAGGAACTTTCCCGCCAAGAAAAAGGGTCTTATCTACTTCTTGATAAAATAAAGTTTTGTCACCGAAAAGTAATGGGGCTATATGTATGGGGTAAAATTGATAAACGACAGGTGGATGCTCGACGAGTTTACACGTAGAAGTAAAGATAGGTAAGATATGAGTTGGCAAATAGTTGGCTCTGGTTGCAAACATGTGACCGGTGCTGAATAAGCTCCAAAGGCATTGGAACTTAGAGCGAAGATATGAAAGGAAGACATCGGGTGGAAAATACAGCATTCAATGAGGAGCCGTTACAAAGAATCTCTGTATTAATGTTCAACAGCTATACAACCATAAAGTTCTATTCATATTAAGGAAGAGCTTGATTTGGGGATCTTGTCTCCCTGAATAGAGTTATAAATAGGAGAATTTGTATTCATTATAGGACAGGAAAATCATTTGTACGCAAAAAAGCCAAAATCTGCTCTTATTCTATTAAACTGCTTTCTATTTTTTTGTTCTTGACATATGATACCCACTAGTCAAATAACCTGTTCGATAAATCAATAACTAGAAATATAATATGAAGTTGAAAATAATATCAACAAATTATCAAATAGAAGAGGAGGCATATGAAATAGTTTGGCGAACAAAATTCCACAATTTATGAAAATATAGCACAAAGTTTCAACGAAAACGAGCACAAGATTAACATATTACTTTCATCCCATCACAACAACAATATCAGAGATGACATCCAAATCATCACATAATCTCATCAAGAATAACCCCTGAAACCATCACGTACAACAACATCACAATACCATATTAATCTCATCGTGTGTGCTAAAATAAAGTAAATTCTCGCCTTGTCTCGCCACAGGTGTTTTAGCAATTCATCCCACATTGTCGCGCTACATGTGCAAACCCAATATAGCCCACATTACCTTGCCACATGAGCAATATCAACAATAACAATAGCACGTCAAACACCTCGTGCCAACACCCAAATAATCCGCCCAACAAGTCCACATGCGTCACAATCATAATAACATAACATGCCATCAATTGTCATCAAGACATAAACTCACAATCTGCTAACGTAGTGCACAAGGACATATCAATAAAGAAATGTGGATGGGTGCTAGAAATATAAGCTTGAATTCGGTTAACTCAATTTAGCCACAATCTCACAAATGCCCAACTTGGCCAATTGAGGACTAAAATCCTAAAACATGATCTCTAGCATGGA
Organism: Nicotiana tomentosiformis; assembly: GCF_000390325.3. Taxonomy (NCBI): domain Eukaryota; kingdom Viridiplantae; phylum Streptophyta; class Magnoliopsida; order Solanales; family Solanaceae; genus Nicotiana; species Nicotiana tomentosiformis. The sequence goes on from NC_090823.1 coordinate 64,875,465, forward strand.
AAATTAAACTCAAGTAATCATCCAAAGTGAATACATGTAGCACAAAGATCTAGAAATCCAAATAAGGTAATACGAGTGACCTCGGGTAAAATACGGTCATTTTTATACATATCACCCACATATGCGCTCGTCGCCTCACATATGTGTTCCATCGATCACATCAAAATTTACAAAATAAAGCCAAGTCCGAAGGGTTATTCTCTCGTACAAAGTTAGGCAAGATACTTACCTCAAACAAGCCAAATCAGTACTCTAAAAAGCCCTTCCCTCTCAAATTGGCCTCCGAACGGGTCAAATCTAGCCAAAAACAACTTAATTATGTCAAACACGGCTATATGAGTCGATTCTAATTAATAAAGCTCTGATCATTAACAAAATCAAAAAGTCAACTAAAACGTTAACAAAGGCGTACCTCTTGGTACCCAACAAAAGTCATAAATTCTAAACACCCATTCGAATACGAGTCCTCCCACACAGTATTATCCAAATCCGACTCCGAATCAGAGTTCAAATCCCTATGTTTTATATTAGAAAGGTTTTTCTGAAATCCTTAATTCTCTTAACTTAGATTCATCCATCAAATGCAAAAATCAAGGATGGAATCATGAATAATAGTCAAATCCGAGTCAAAAACACTTACCCCAATCCAAATCGTGAAAATCCCATCCAAAATTGCCCAAATCCGAGCTCCCAATCTCAAAATATGATAAAATAACTTAAACTCTCGAAATAGAGTATTTAATATGTCTGCCCAGTTATACACTTCGTGACCGCGGGACCAACTTTGCTATCGCGAAGGCCAAACTATTGGCCGGCTGCTGCTGCAGCTTCACGAACACGAAGACATGTCATGAACGCGATGCCTAGCACAACTGAGCCTACGCGAACATGCTCCCTTACCTGCGAACGCGAAGGATAAAAGACCAAAGAATCCATCTGACCTTCTTTTCTACGCGAATGCGATGCCCAGGATGCGAACACGATGACCAGTGCCCTACATGCTCTGCGAACGCCACAACCACATCGCGAACGCGAAGGGAAAAATCACCAGCCACCCAAAACACACTCCGCGATCGCGACCCTCTTTCCGCGATTGTGTTGTACACTAGACACCAAAGATCAGCAGCTCCAAACATGAGAGAAATGGTTTGAAACTCATCTGAAACACACCCGAGGGCCCTGGAACCCCGTCCAATCATACCAACCAATCCTAAGATATAACACGGACTTACTCGAGGACTAAAAGAACATAAAGTAACATCAAAACCACAAATCTCACCTCAATTCAAACTTAATGAACTAAGCCAAAATTTCAAATTCCAAACTTACGCCGAGCATGCCTAAACAACTCGGAATGACCTCAAATTTTACACACAAGTCATAAATCACTATACAAACCTATTCCAAGGCTCATAATCCTAAATGGACAAAGATAACCACAAAATCAACTATGGATCAACCTATGAACTTCTAAACCTTAAAATTTCCACATTTCACCAATTAGAGCCAAACCAACCTTGGAACCTCCAAATCCAAATTCTGACAAATACCTAAATCAAAAATCACCATCCAGACCTAAGGATCTATCAAAACGTAAATCTGAGGTCAAATACACAAAAGTAATATTTGGTCAACACTTCAAACTTATGCTTCCAAACTAGGAACTAAGTATTCCAATTCAAACCAAAACCTCCCCGAAACTATACTAACCTTCCCCGCAAGTTAACAATAATAAATACACATAGAGAAGCATCAAATAGGTAATGATGTTCAAATACACACAAAATGACTGACCAATCGTCACATCCAAAATGTCTAACTGTGATTCATACGTGCTAAGCGAAGTTTGAAAGTTTGAAAGTTAAGAGAAAGATTTTGATATTTTTTTCTAGGTTTTGATGTTATTTCTGGTTTTTCGATCTCTTGGATAAGCCTGGATGAGATATTGGGACTGGATGGTATGATTAGACGGTGTCCTAGGGGCCTCACGTCTAATTCTAGGTGGTTTCAAACCATTTTGGTTGCATTTGGAGTAGTTGATGCACTGGTGTGATTCAGTGTATTGTGATCGCGGGCATTTGTACTTTGCGTTAATGGATAGGGTTTCCTTTTTGCATAGTTATGAGAGTTAAAAGCATCACATTCGTGTGAGGATGGTCGCGTTCGCTAAGTAGCGGAGTCGGGCGGAAGTGTTGGATTTCGCATTTGCATAGGCTAGGGCGTAGTTGGTCTTCGCGTTCGCGCTGGACACTTCACATTTGGGAAGTGTAGTTAGGGTGGGAGGCTGTTTGACCTTTGTGTAATGAGGATAATGCTGCGATCACGGAGAGTAATGCCTGTGCAGAATTTATAAGTTGGAATTTCGGTATTTTTGCCCATTCTTTCATATTTTACGCCCTAAACTCCGAGAAGAGGGGAGTTTGAAGAGAAATTTCATTACTATTGGAGGTAAAGAATTTTCACTTGGATTTGGTTTAATATATTGTTCCCCTATGGATTTCTACATTTAGAAATTTAAAATTTTAAAGTAAAATTTGGGGTTTTTGTCTACAACTTAAGAGGTGTATTTTTGGGATTTGAGAGTCGATTTGGGCGCCATTTTGCAATCTAATTACATATTTTGACTTGTGGGATTATGGGTAGTTAGGATCTACCTCTTGACTCTTTTTGACCATGTGGGTTCAATTTGACTTTTGTTGACTTTTGGGGATTCGATTAAAGAATAAATATTTATTTCATGAATTGAGTCTTATGGCTTTATTTGACATTATTGAGTTGTATTTGACTAGACTCTAGTCGTTTGTGTTGTATTTTAACGGAAAGTTCATTTGTAGTTGATTAAAGCTTGCCAAGTGGAGGTAAGTCTCTTTTCTATCCTTGTAAGAGAGAATTCTCCCCATAGGTGATCCATTTTATATTTGTTGCTTGATTTAGGAGCCACGTATATGTGTAGCTAAGTGTTTATAATATATCAGGTATTGTTGACGTGAATTATGCTTTTTTGGATTATGTGAAGTTAATATCCATGTTTTCATTGATTCTCTAACTACATGATAACTCATAAATATGATTTAGGAGCATATTTATGGTTATGACTTATTGATTTGGGCATAAAGGATTATTTTACCATGATGATGTAATGACCCAAACCTAAACCTGTCGTGATGGCGCCTATCGTGGTACTAGGCAAGCTGACACATTTCCAAAACACGATGATATTTCATTTAAAAGATAAGTCAAAGCTTTACTTTACTAGAATCTTCATTAAAGAGTTCAAACCAAAATAAAAATAGAATGCGAAAAAGATAGCCCGACATCGAGGTGTCACTAAGTCATAAGCAACAACTACAAATTGTCTGATAACATCAAGACTAGCATAGTCTGGGAAAAACCAATACAACTAAGGGGATGATAAGGAAGAAGAAAAACATGGTTGCGATCGCCAGACAACTACCTTGCTATCTCCAATGATCCGCTACTGAATATATCAACAACTGGTACTGTGGCCAGAAATGCCTGGATCTGCACACAAGGTGCAGGGAGTAACGTGAGTACACCAACTCAATAAGTAACAGCAGTAAATAAAGGTTGAGAAGTAATGATAAAAATTCTATAAAGTACAACAGGTATAGTTTATATCACAAAAATTCCGGTATAGTTTATATCATAAAAATTCCGGTATAGTTTATATCACAAAAATTCTGGTATAGTTTATATCACAAAAATTCCGGTGTAGTTTATATCACAAATATTTCGTAAAGTACAGCATGCTTAAAAAACCAGTGTTTAAGTCAAATCAGCATGTTTAAATCCAGTTCAGGTAAAACCAATAAAAATATCTTTCAACAGTTCTCAAACAAGGACTCAAAGCAACTATGAGCACAAAGGATGAAATCATATACCACCCCTCGGGCAAAACATCACTCAGTCCTCCCAGTCACTCCAACCTCACAATCACTCATGATCCCAATCACTCAGCACTCGGCACTCGACACTCGCACTCAGTAGGTACCTACGCTCATTGGGGGTGTGTACAGACTCCGGAGGGGCTCCTTCAGCCCAAGCGCTATATCAATGCCCATCATGGCAGAATCAACAAAACATGCTGCGGCGTGCAGCCCGATCCCATAAATGTCCTCACAATCAGGCCCTCGGCCGCACTCAGTCATAACCTCTACAGTCTCTCGGCTCTCAGAAAAGAAGTAATCAGCCCAAACAACATTGATATGATGCATCAAATAAAGTAACAGAGACTGATGTCACAACTCGCACTTTGGAGTTATGATTTCGGCCAAGAACTGGTGAGAAAAGGCTCTTTTATTTGTCTGACGTAGATCTGTCTACTCGGGCAATTTGGGCTTTTTAATTCTAAGCATATATAAAGGGGGTATAGGTGATGAAAGCTCCGACCTGCCTCCCCCATACGTGCTGCCACCAAGCCGTATCGAACGAGCTACCTTGGGGACAACCTCAAGGGCCTTCCTAGATGACTCAAAGGAGTGTCAAAGGTATCCATACGAGTTAGGGAAACTCTATGGATGGCACAATGCCTTCGGGCTAGTGTTGGGCATCAAGTAGGCGCTGGAGGCTCGATGTGTGGGATGGCCAGCCCCGCGGGCTGCCGAATGTTGGAAGGAGACCTCCGTACCAATTGGATACTTGACGCACCTGTCATAGGGGCATCATGTGTTGACTTGTGATCATGGCTTGGGTTCAACCATGCAAGAAAGGGTCTGTTGGCCTAAAGGTGCAGTTTTGGGGCGACACTGCACTATTCGAGATGGAAGTGTGTCGCGAGGGCAATGTATGGGCATAACACAAAAGACGCGCATGACAACGGCTAAGGGCTAAATGTTTCCTTACTCGGGCGAGGCGCGAGCTAGTTGCGGATACACTAGGCGATTGTCAAGCTTGAGGATTAGGCTGTGCATGCGGGAACGATGCTCAGTCTTGGGCTAAGGACAAGACATGTCCTAAGCAATTCTCCCAGGGCGCGCATGGATTGTGATCCTAAGATGAAGAGCCATGACATGTCTAGGGCCAAGTGCCTAGACATCTTACGAGTGACACAAGTTGGGGCGAGCCTCATGGGCGAGTCCCACCAACATGCACAAGATCGTGCTTGAAAAGATGGGAAAGGAATTAGGCTGGCCTGCAGCGAGGGGAACTGCAGGCACCGCATGGGCGAGTAGGTGCCACTACCCAATGTAAGGAAATGGGCCCGTGACACTGAGCTATGATGTAAAAATGCATGAACATGACTGAGTACAGATTATCAACAAAAAACAGTGAGAGGACAGCAAGCAAAGACCTCAAAGGGTCCAAACAATACTGGCATAAGGCCTAGACATGGCATCTAGCATGATTTGTTGTAAATCTTTCTAAAAACACATAAGATTAATGATTATACTGAACGTACGTGTTGCACTATTTTTTCCTCCGACCAGTTTTTTTATCCCAAATGGATTTTTCTAGCAAGGTTCTTAGTAAGACAGCAACGTAAAGTGTACTACGAATGTGAATTGCTAATGTAAGATAGAGTTCTAATGTTTGAATACTCATACTATGCATTTGGGGGGGGGGAGCTACTGCTACCGGTATCAGATTGTGATCAATAACACTAGAAGTGTCAACACTAGCCTAAAGGTAAAAGCAAGTGTAATATCCGGTAATACAGTAATACCGGGGAATGATGGAAGCGGGGAACATGTGTTGAATTTTAGAAGTTCAGTTGTTATGAATCACCTCAAATCAGGACGGGGAACTGTACATCTAATCCATAGAAATAAGAAATACAAGTTAGCCATATGTATTGGCAGTTCCTATTTTTGGCAAATGTAATTTTCTTGCTTGTCTAATGTACTTTCGAGAATAGAAGGAATAAAAGGAAAGTCTTTTTTATCTCTTATTTCTTGTCCAAATGATGTGGTGTTTCCTTTATTGAATGTTACTAAAACATCAAATATCAGTGCCGAAATGAATAGGAGACATCCTGCATCTGGCAAATACAATATACTTACTTGTCTAAATGTACTTTTGAGAATAGAAGGAATAAACGGAAAGTCCTTTTATTTTTTATCTATTATGTCTTGTACAATTGATATAAGTGCCTAAATGACAAGGCGACGTCCTCTTCAAGAGAACCATAAACATCTTTTCTAGTTAAAGGTTAAAAACCAGAAGCATGAATACTCGGTAATAAAGTCAACCGGAGGTGAATATTTCAAGACTTTATCAAAAGAAAAGAATGAATCAAATAGATATCTTTTGCTGACTTAAAAGCTAAGGAAAAAGAATATTTTTCATTCCAAAATTTCAGGCCCAAAATAAGTACAACAATTGTTAAAAAAATAATAACTTTACAAGATTCATTAATCTGCTATGTCAGCAGATGTCGAGGGTTGGGAAGACTCCAAGGTTGGGTTTTGTCTGGGCTTGCATCTTCCGGAGCCGAAGGTTGCTCGTTTCATGCTCTTTCTCGTCTTCGTGCTCAGCATTGTTTGACCCAAAATTTAGATTTAGGCTTAAACACATAAATTTCTAACAAAATAGAGTTAATCATAGCCAATATTAATATCCAAAAGATATATCAAGCGATTTTGTAGCAAGCAAATATGGGTATTATCTAAGTAGCAATAAATGATGACAACACTGTTATATTCAATGATCCAGAAAAGAATGAGGTAGCATTAAATAACAATAAATAGCAATGAATATCATTTAAGTAAATAAAAGTACGTGAGTCACCCGAAAAATGCGAGATTTTTTTGTATTCTTTCTGACAGTGATGAATAATTTATAAGCCTTTGAAAATTCGGATTCTCCTTCGATCGTGGGAGAAACGTTAGATAAGGATTTCAAGAAAGGTATATTTTGTATGTGTATAATAAAGCAAAAATCTTTAGGGAATGTCAATGTGTTGTCTTACAAATGTGTATTCGATGATCCCTATAATTATGTCTCTTTCTATTGATAAGAAGACATGTGCCACAAAACCTTAATAGTACAGATCCAGAGAATATTCACTGGAATATTCTCTTTAAAGACTTATCCTAAAACTATTCGTTATTACTTTGTTTAAGAAGAGTGCTCGTCCTCGACCTTGATCTCTGTTGACTCCTCAACCCCACCCTTCATCTCATCGACCTTGAATATGCATTTTTGTTGAAGTCATACTGGTGACACGTGGCAACCCTCGAAGGCCCTCTTAATGCTAATATGGTCTAAACATAACTAAGATAAATCTTGGCCCATACAAGCATCTTCACCTTCCTCTTCAAATTCTGAGTACTCGGAGAAAGTTTCTGAAGAACTTGAAGCAGTAGGACGAGCAACTATATTCTTGAAGGAGGATGTTTACAAATCAAGAGCTTCGGTAATGCATTCATCTATATTTTCAATGCCATTTTTTGGCATCCTCTAGAGTCTTCCTTCGCATGTTGTAAATATCATGAGTTTTCTCAAGCAAGAAGGAATCCTCTTGAGCTTGGAATCCAGCTCAAAGTTCTTTGATTTATGCCTGCAGCCGCTCGTTGTCAAACTTTAAAATGTTGTAGGTCTCTACTAGGTCAGAATTGGTTTTCGCGGGTTCATGATTTGTTTTTATGACATTTCAGAGATTTTCCTCCATTTTGGCCCTTTTGTCTTTGGCCGCAGTAGCTTATTTGGTCTTGGATTGTAAGTTAGCTTCCAAGTTGTTCATTTTTTACATGGAAGCAGACTCACGTTCAGCAACCAATGTAACATCATCCTACAAATCTGCCCATTTAACCTTTAACTCATTAAGTTCGGCATGTAGCTGAGTGGCTTCCTGACTATGAGCCCTTTTTTCTTGCTCCGTTTGCTCCATCCGGGCCTCGGGTTCTTCTATTTGAGTAAGTTTAGCCTCTAAGGCTGAAAGACACTCAACAAGTCGATCCCGCTCTGATGAAAAAGCTTCCTTGTCAAATATCATTCTTTGTAGACCCTCAGAGGAAAGAAGGTTAGCCTGTAAGGTTAATCTTAAAATCATCAGAGACAGAGGAGAAATATTAAACACAAAAAAGAGGAGAGGAAAATAAAAGGAACCTGAGCAGAAAGATGCTTGTTGTTGTTGATTAAGCATTCAGCAGAAAGAGCATCCATTTTCCTCCAATTTGTCTCTGTGGTCAGATGTTTCAAATAATCCGCTACCCTAACTGATTTGGAGAGGATATGGATCTCATTCGGAATTATAATGGTAACACTACGTTTACCATTACTGTCCTGGATGAAAGCTGGGAAGACATTTTCTATATTCCCATGGTCAGGTGACTGGGGGAAACGAACATCTTGCTCTCGGTTAGTGGTGGCCACTGGTGGAGCAGAAGTAGATGGTGGAGTAGAAGCAGATGCTGGAGTAGAAATTGGGGCAGCACTTGATGCGGTACCCTTCTAGCCGATTCAAACTCTTGAAAGATTCCCTCTACTTCTTCCCGATGAACTGTTGGTGTTATTCTTCTTTTTAGAGAAACAATTTCATCATCATCCTTAGTTTCTTCTTCGTCAAGGATCACTGTGTCCGATCCTTCCGAAATTTCCTCTGTAATCGGGGGCTACTCTTTAGCCTCTGTCTTAGAGGAATGCCTTCTTTTAGATTTCTTCTCCTAGGGCTGGGGACTGACTTGTCACGCCCCAAACTAGGGGAGCACGATCGGTGCTCAACCAAGAGAACACGGCCGAGCAAGTTTGTTAGATTTCCTTCTACCCAAACTCATCCATGAATAAAGAGGAGATGTACTCCATTAATCAAATACTGAAAATATTTTATTAAAACATCCTTTTCATTACCATTAGTAGCTTCATTCATAATTTATAAAATATTACGAGTTTATAGAATTAGCGAAAAACATGATTTCCAAATACCAACATTTCTAGTTCAATTCCCAATATCAAACACAACCCATAACCTGTCTACGGAGCCTCTAAGTACAATAGAAGAGTAATATGAAAATACCGGCAACAAGGCCCTGGCTATACCTCAAAACACAGTACATGAGAAATCAAAGATACATGACCCCGAAATGAAGTGGGGCTCACCGAGTCTGCTAGGAAGAGGATGTACCACTATCGCTGATCAACACTGCCCGCTATGGAATCGCCTGCATCCATTTAAAGATGCAGCGCCCCTGGCCAAATGGACGTTAGTACTGTCGAAGAGTACTAGTATGTAAAACTAAACACCATCTCAATAGAAAAAATAATAATACAAGGGGGAACAATCAAGAATTCAATAAGAGCTTCAAATAATACGAAAACATCAAGTTAATGATCACATAATTTTTCAAGTCAATTTCAATGTTATTAGGTTGGGTGATCTTTAGTGCCGATATACCATAATTCACAATACCACTGTATTCTTATACGGAGTCTGATCACGACCCGATCAGCTAGGTCGTCTCATTTGTGACATCTACCATAACCATAATTTTATTATAATTTACGGCACAGTCACTACCATGTGTGCGGCATGGCATCCGATCATGGCCTGATCGGCTAGGCCGTCTCACCCGAGACATTACCTTTTTCAGTCAATCATCTCACATCATACTTCTTTCATATCCTTTCAATTCATTAGCACTAGTGGCCATAATTATAAAGTCATTCGTGGCACTTGGCCGTATTTCATAATTCCAGTTCCCCTTTCCACATTCAAACATCATTATCATTATCAACAACAATAAGGCTTCCCATTTAAGACATTAAATTCACATATGAGCCATTTTGAAATCTTAGGTACATAGAGGCTTTTCATACAATTTGGCATAACAACCTTTATTTCGATCTTGACTTGAAGTCTTAACAATTTTAACACATATTCCATATTTTGAACACATCCTCAATGATAAAGTGATATGATGAAGCATTTACAATACATATTGAGCATATATCCTTCAACACAAGCACGTTCGGAATAGCCAATTCTATTATGATCGATTTGGGAGTTACACCAATTACATGAACACCGTGGGATTCGATTCTAAGAAGAAGGGGGTTTAGCCAACATACCTGAATTGAGCTTCGTTTAAACTTTAAAACGTTCCGGATTTCTTAGCAACTTTGATCTATTTTAGAAATATAACAAGTTGGACCAAAATTAGGAAGATGTTCACGATTCTAGCTCATTTGAGCACATTATCACACACTAGGTGTGCATTAATATTTTTAAGGCCCTTTTGTGAAAGATTTCATCATTCCCTAGCCCATTTTCTAGCATTTTTAGCTCACAACCTTCCCACATTATTTGATAATACATGCCTGCAAGATAACAATCCCCACACCCAAGAATTGTCTTTCTAATTATCCCATGTTTTTGTAAATTTTCAAAATTGAGGGCTATGACATAGATTCTTACCTTTAGGATGAAGACTTTCTTTGTTAATCCTCAGTGATTGAGCAAGATGGATAATAGGTTGAAGGTTACTCCCCCACACTAAGAAATCTTTCTCACTCTAAAAGTATCAAAAATTTGCTCAAATTTGACTATGGCGTAAGTTTTATCGAAGTAGGGTCGGGTAATAAAAACCCAAAAATGAAGCCCCGGGACATGATATGCACTCGCGTAATGATTCCGCGGTCCACGGGACTGGGCTGGCCTGCTTCACCCTGCGTCCATTATGCAGAACTGTTCTGCGGTCGCATAATGCACCGGAGAACCTCCTTCCGCAAAAATTCTAAGGCTGATTGTGCGACAAAAGTGCGGCCCGCGAAATGGTTATGCGGTCGCATAACTGGCCGCAAAATTGACATAAAAAATGGACCAAGTAGCTGCTTCACTCTGCGGCCATTCTGCGGCCCGCAGAGTGATTATGCGGCCGCATAATGGGCCGCAGAAATGCCTATCTCTGCAAAATATTTTCCTTCAACTCACCAGCGCACTGTTCAATCCAAAAACTCCGAACCCCGATTTTTAGGAAAAATCCAAAGAATTTCTTCTATTATTAACCTCTACGCCTACCCCGGTATCACGGAACCCCGGTTTTTAGGAAATATTTTATGGGGCCTTACATCCTCCCCCACTTAAAATCATTCATTCTCAAATGAGGATCAAGGCTCACTATTACCATCTTATGCAACTCAGTTTTCATACCACACACCAGCAGCCCCAAATTCGACTAACTCCCTAAATTTCCAAACTTTTTGCCAGAGTTTCCCCTATAACTGGTCCTATCCACCTATTAGAGAGCCTCAGAAACACATCTTCAAAACACACACACACACACACACACACACACATACACACACACACACACATATATATATATATATATATATATATATATATATATAAAATCTAATTACGTAACATAACTCCTAACAACACCAATCGTGGCCTCACATACAATATATTTAGAAAGAAGCACCTTTACAATAACTGAACAAGTGATACAAGAATCCATAGGCGATAGTTTTATAGAAAGGTTACATAGCTTATACAAACAAGTAAGAATACATACTTTTCATCTCTTCCTCGGCTTCCCAAGTAGCCTCTTCAACCTGCTGGTTTCGCCACAACACCTTCACGGAGGCAATTTCTTTATTCCTCAACTTTCTGACTTGCCTATCAAGAATGGCAATTGGAATTTCTTCATATGACAGTTCTTCATTAACCTCAATGGTCTCAACTGGCACAATAGCTGACGGATCTCCAACTACCTTCTTCAACATAGACACATGGAATACCGGGTGCACTAATGACATCTCGGGTGGTAGCTCAAGCTTGTATGCTACCTGACCAATCCTTTGAATGATTTTGTACGGCCCGACATACTTCGGAATCAATTTCCCTTTCCTTCCAAACTGCATTATACCCTTCATGGGGGAAACCTTCAAGAACACCAAATCATCTTCCTTGAACTCTAAGTCTCTGCGACGAACATCCGAATAAGATTTTTGATGACTCTGAGCACTTTTCAACCGCTACTTAATGATTTTAACCTTCTCCATAGCCTTGTGCACGAGGTCTGGTCCTATCAACTTAGCTTCCCCAATCTCAAAACACCCAATGGGAGATCTACATCCCCTACCATATAATACCCCAAATGGTGCCATCTGAATACTAGCATGAAAGCTTTTGTTATAAGCAAACTCTATGAGTGGCAAATGATCATCCCAGCTACCCTTGAATTCAAGAACACAAGCACGCAACATGTCCTCTAGTGTCTGAATAGTCTGCTCTGCCTGCCCGTCAGTCTGTGGATGGAAGGCTGTACTAAAATTCACATGAGTACCCAAACCTTGCTGAAATTTCTTCCAAATATTTGTCGTGAAGTGAGCCCCTCGATCGAAAATGATAGAAACAGGAGTGCCACGCAGCCTGACTATTTCCTTGATGTACAACTGAGCATACTGTTCCGCTGTGTCGGTAGATTTAACTGGCAAGAAGTGTGCTGATTTCGTGAGCCGATCCACAATCACCCAAATTGAGTTAAACTTGCGCGGAGTGCGCGGTAATCCCACCACAAAATCCATATTAATCATTTCCCACTTTCATATTGGAATTTCTATGTTCGGTGCCAACCCACTAGGCCGTTGGTGTTCGGCCTTCACTTGCTGACAATTCGGACATCTTGCCACAAAATCCGCCACGTTTCTTTTCATGTCACTCCACCAATAGACTTCCTTGAGATCATGATACATCTTCGTAGAACCTGGTTCACGGAATACCTAGAAGTGTGAGTCTCGGTCATGATTCTTTTTTGGAGACCATCTACATTTGGAACACATATTCGCCCTTGGTACCTTAGTGTACCATCATCCATGCCAAGAGTAAAAGCCATAGTTTTATGTTTTTGAGTCCCATTCTTCAGTTGTACCAACAATGGATCGTCGTATTGCTTATTTTTTACATCCACGACAAGCAATGATTCAGCCTTATTTTGCACAATCACCCATCCTTCACTAGAGTCCGCAAGACGAACTCCCAAGCTAGCTAACTGGTGAACCTCCCTGGCCAACGGCCTTCGATATGCCTCCAAATGAGCCAAACTACCAATAGATTTTCGGCTAAGAGCATCCGCCACAACATTGGCTTTCCCCGGGTGATATAGAATATCGATGTCGTAATCCTTGAGTAACTCAAGCCATCTTCTCTGCCTCATATTCAACTCCTTTTGTTTGAAAATATATTGAAGACTCTTATGGTCCGTGAATACATCCACATGGACCCCATACAAATAATGACGCCAAATTTTCAATGCAAAAACCACCGCCGCAACTTCCAAGTAATGTGTCGGATAGTTCTTTTCATGATTCTTGAGTTTCCTAGAAGCATAAGCTATAACCTTGTTGTTTTGCATTGACACACACCTAAGCCCGATCCTTGAAGCATCACAATATTCCACAAACCCATCTGTACCCCTTGGCAGGGTCAACACCGGCGTCGTAGTCAATCTTTATTTCAACTCCTGGAAGCTCCTTTCACAAGCATCGGACCATTGGAACTGAATCGCTTTCTGATTCAATTTAGTCAATGGAGAGGCAATAGTAGAGAACCCGTCCACAAACCTCCTGCAATACCATGCTAAGCCCAAGAAACTACGAATCTCGATTGGCGTTATAGGTCTAGGCTAATTCTTTACCGCTACAATCTTTTGAGTGTCAACCCTAATTCCTTATATGGAGACAACATGACCTAAGAATGTGACAGACTTGAGCCAAAATTCACAATTTGAAAATTTCGCGTACAATTGGTGTTGATAAAGAGTCTGCAAAACTGCCCTGAGATGATTGGCATGGTCCTCTCGACCTCGTGAATACAAAATAATATAGTCAATGAATACTATCACAAAGGAATTGATAAAAGTCTTGAAAACCAGATTCATAAGATCCATGAAAGCCGCTGGGGCATTTGTTAGCCCAAAAGACGTTACCAGAAATTCAAAGTGCCCATACCGTGTCCTGAAAGCTGTTTACGGATTATCCTGCTCCCTGATCTTCAATTGGTGATACCCGGACCGTAAATCAATTTTTGAGAAGTACCTAGCGCCCTGTAACTTATCAAACAAATCATTTATTCTTGGTAATGGGTATTTGTTTTTAATTGTGACTTTGTTGAGCTGCCTGCAGTCAATACACATCCTTAATGATCCAACTTTCTTCCTCACAAGGAGAACCGGTGCGCCCTATGGTGACACACTCGGTCGGATGAAACCCTTCTCTAACAAATCCTTCAATTGTTCCTTTAGCTCCTTCAATTCTGTTGGTGGCATCCTGCAGGGCAGAATAGATATAGGTTGCATGCTTGGCATTACATCAACCCCAAAATCAATCTCCCTATATGGCGGAATCCCAGGGAGATCATCAGGAAAGACCTCTGGAAATTCATTAACAACTGGCACAGACTCGAGTGCATGCGCCTCAGCATCAGTGTTCGTAACCCGGACAAAATGATAGATACACCCCTTATTAATCATCTTCGTGTCCTTAAGGTAAAAAATAAACCTACCTTTGGGCATTACATTATCCCATATTTGGAAATTCAAACCTCACAGTCCTAGTTCGGCAATCGAGCTTGGGTAAATATGAATAAAGCCAATCCATTCCCATAATTACATCAAAATCTACAATCCCCAATTCAATGAGATCGGTCGCGGTGTCCCGACCACACGCCGTAACAACACAACCCCTATAAACCAGTGCGGCCACAATAGACTCACCAACAAGAGTAGATACAGAGAACGGCTCAGGAAGCTGTTCCGGTTCTATCACAAATTCCATAGTAACATAAGGGGTAACATAGGACAAGGTGGAACTGGGATCAATAAGAGTACATACATCATGAGATTGTACAGCCAATATACCTATGACAACATCTGGAAAAGCCTCTGCACTCTGGCAACCACTCATAGAATAAAAATGGCTGGGTCCTCCTGAACTCTGCGCACCACCCTTAGCTGCACCACGCCCTGCTGGTGCTGGAGTGCCTCGAGCTGGAAGGGGTGCTAAAGATATAGCATCTGCAGAACTGGATGGCTGTGCTGTGCCCCTGCCCGCACCCTGGCATGATGAACGACACTCCTTCTAAATATAACCCCTCAATCCGCACCTGTAACATATAGGTAGGTCCATGTAGCATATCTCCAAGTGCATCTTCCCACACCTGGGGCATTATCAGGACCCAAACTGATGGGCCGCGATGGGCACCCAGTATATTACTCAACCGAGTACCAACTTAACGTATCTTTTGTATTATTCTATCATAGGTAAATGAACCGAAGTAAAGCATGAGGGAATACAAACTTATAAATATGACATACTGGCCTATAAGACCAAATTACACTGAACATAGGCCGACAAGGCCGTACAATATTTCACGTACACGACATATGTCTAAGAGCTTCTAAGAGTACATAAATGTCATAAAGGTCGGGACAGGGCCCCGCCATACTAATCAATACATGTCCTAATCATACTGACCAAATAAGCAACTCCGGAGCAAATAGAGAGCACTAACACCTTCCGCCGAGCTGATAGCCTACTTAGAGGACTCTCAACATGTCTATCGGGACAAGCGGGCATGAAACGTAGTGTCCCCCGGCAAAGGGACGTTAGTACAAATAATGTACCGAGTATGTAAGGAATGAAAATCAGTAAACAAGACATGAGGGAAATATGGAGTAAAAGACTCGACATGTATGTCTGAATAACTCTGTGAACCATTAATATTTATAATGTCATGCATATGCATACAAATGTCATACCATGCTTAGGTATATGCATTCATAACATCATCAAGCCTCTGAGGGCATCCCATCATATCATCTCAGCCACTATGGGCAAATCATCAACGTATACTAGCTGATAAGGTAGTGGTGCATATATAACGCCGTAACCTTTTTCCATATCCCATATACATATAATGTACATATATACGCGTATATAACGCCATCTGGTCATGGGTCAATGTACATGTATAAATGAATGCAATGCATGACCAAATGAATAAATGCAATATTCATTTATACATGTACATTGACCCAAAACATATGGCGTTATATACACATATATATGTACATTATATATATATATATGGGATATAGGAAAAGGTTACGGCGTTATATACGCACCACCACCTGATCAGCTGGTATACGTTGATGATTTGTGGCCGAGATGATATGATGGGATGCCCTCAGAGGCTTGATGATGTTATGAATGCATATACCTAAGAATGGTATGAAATTTATACGCATATGCATGACATTGTAATTATTAATGATTCACAGAGTTATTCAGACATACATGTCGAGTCTTTTACTATATGTTTCTCTCATGTCTATTGTTTACTGATTTTTATTCCTTACATTCGGTACCTTAGTTGTACTGATGTCCCTTTGCCAGGGGACGCTGCGTTTCATGCCCGCATGTCCCGATAGATAGGTTGATAGTCCTCCAAGTAGGCTATCAGCTCAGCGGAAGTTGTTGGTGCGCTCCATTTGCTCCGAAGTTGCTTATGTGGTCAGTATGATTAGGACATGTATTGATTACTATGGAGGGGCCCTGTCCTGACCTTTATGACATTTATATACTCTTAGATGCTTGTAGACATATGTCGTGTACGTGAAAGATTATACGGCCTTGTCGTCCTATGTTCAGTGTAATTTTGGTCTTATAGGCCAGTATGTCATATGTATAAGTTTGTATTCCCTCATGCTTTACTATGGTTCATTTACCTATGATAGAATGATACGAAAGATACGTTACATTGGTACTGGGTTCAGTAAGGTACCGGGTGCCCATTGCGGCCCATCTGTTTGGGTCGCGACAGGCATGAGGGCCTCCGCTACTGCTGGAATCTCCCTCTTGATTGGCCCTACTGGTGGGGTCCCCTGCTACCCTGATTGGGCCTGAAATGACTCCCCTGCTACTGACTGGGCCCTGCTGGTAGTGCACTGGCTGAAGACTGAGAAAAATATTGGGATGGCCCTGATGACCCTCCCCTAAAAGCTGATCTTCCCACGCCAAATGAATCCCCAAAGATGCCCGCGGACCGGGCCTTGCTGGTACCCACTCGCTCTATTCTGTTCTTCAACTTACGGTTCTCTATAGCTGGAGAAAATGCTACTATGTTCCCATAGTTCACATCTGAATTCAAGGCAGCTGTAGCGGCCTCATTGATAACCAAGGGGCTAAGGCCCTGCACAAACCACTGTACTCTAGCCTCTATAGTAGGCAACATAAGAATGGCCAATTTAGACAGACGTGCGAACTCCATGTGATACTCCCACGCACTCTTACTACCTTTCTTAAGGTTCTCAAACTCTGCGGCATGTGCTGCCCTAGTCTCGTCCAGCAAGAAATGGTCTATGAAAGTGTCAACAAACTCACTCCAACTCGCTGGAGGGCTCCCCTCCTCCCGAGAGTCCTCCCACATCTCAAACCGAGAATACGCCACCACTTTCAGGCGGTAGGCAGCCAACTCCACTCCCTCCGTCTCAGTAGCGCGCATAACCCGGAGAGTCTTATGCATCTCATCAATGAAGTCCTATGGGTCCTCCTTGGGATTAGCTCCTGTGAACACCGGAGGATCCAACAGAAGAAACATGTTCACCCTGGAACCACTAGAATCCCCTTGTTAGCTAGAAGAAATGGGTGCAACATTTGATCTCTGGGCTTGAGAAGCCACTATCTGTGTCAGCATCTGGATAGCTCCCGTAAGATCCCCGTCAGAAATACCAAAACCAGAAGCTAGGGCTGGAGGTGGAACCGGAATATTAGTTGGAGGAACCGCTACACCCGCAGTAGGTGTAGGAACTGTTGTGGCTTGGTCAGGTGTAGTGGAATCAGGCAGTGTGGTAGTTAGGGGATTATCCCCACCCCTCGGGTATTCACCCGCATAACCAAACAAAGGGTCAACTACCACTCCTGAGGTGACATTGGCTCATTGGCTAGTTCTTGCTCTCTTCTTAGGTGCCATGTGCTGAAAGTTAAAGGAATGCACGAGTTAGAGGAGGAACGGTTTCACAATCAGTTTCATCGCACGATCCAGAATATCAAAGAAGGATGTTTATCCTAAATGTCCAAGTAGCCTCCAACTTATAGATATGGTCGACAACATACCAATAAGGAGGACTTTACTAGACACAACTACGAGACATCATAGGACACTTTAAGACCTTAGGCTCTGATACTAAGTTTATCATGCCCCAAACTCGGGGAGCGCGACCGGCGCTCAACCGAGAGAACCCGGCCGAGCAAGCCTGTAAGATTTCCTTCTACCCAAACTCATCCATGAATAAAGAGGAGATGTACTCCATTAATCAAACACTAAAAAGATTTTATTAACAACTTTCTTTTCATTCACATTAGCAGCATCATTCATAATTTTCAAATTATTATGAGTTTATTGAATTAATGAGAAACATAATTTCCAAATACCAACATTTCTAGTTCGATTCCCAACATCAACCACAACCTGTCTACGGAGATTCTAAATACAATAGAAGGGTAATATGGAAATGCCTGCAATAAGGCCCCGACTATACCTCAAAACACAGTACATGAGAAACAAAAGATACATGACCCCGAAATGAAGTGGGGCTCACCAAGTCTGCTGGGAAGAGGATGTACCACTATCACTGATCAACACTGCCTGCTATGGAACCACCTGCATTCATCTAAAGATGCAGCGCCCCGGCCAAAGGGACGTTAGAACTTTCGAACGGTACTAGTATGTAAAACGAAACACCATCTCAATAGAATGAATAATAATACAAAGGGGAACAATCAAGAATTCATTAAGAGCTTCAAACAATACTAAAACATCAAGTTAAGGATCACATAAGTGTTCAAGTCAATTTCCATGTTATTAGGATGGGTGATCTTTAGTGCCGATATACCATAATTCACAATTCCACCGTATTCTTATACGGAGTCCGATCATGACCCGATAGGCTAGGTAGTCTCATTTGAGACATCTACCATAACCACAATTTTATTATAATTTCAAGCACAGTCACCACCATGTGTGCGGCATGGCGTCCGATCACGGCCCGATTGGCTTGGCCGTCTCACCCGAGAAATTACCTTTTTCAGTAAATCATCTCACATCATACTTCTTTCACATCCTTTCAATTCATCGGCACTAGTGGCCAAAATTATAAAGTAATTCTTGGCACTTGGCCGTGTTTCATAATTCCAGTTCCCCTTTCCATATTCAAACATCATTATCATTATCAACAACAATAAGGCTTCCCATTCAAGGCATTAAATTCACATATGAGCAATTTAGGAGTCTTAGGCACATAGAGGCTTCTCATACAATTTGGCAAAACAACCTTTATTTCAATCTTAACTTGAAGTCTTAACATTTTTAACACATATTCCATATTTTGAACACATCCTCAATGATAAGGTGATATGATGAAGCATTTACAATACATATTAAGCATATATCCTTCAACACAAGCGCATTCGGAATAACCAATTCTATTATGATCAATTTGGGACTTACACCAATTACATGAACACTGTGGGATTCGATTCTAAGAAGAATGGGATTTAGCCAACATACCTCAATTGAGCTTCCTTTAAACTTTAAAACGTTCCGAAATTCTTAGAAACTTTGATCTATTTTAGAAATATAACAAGTTGGACCAAAATTAGGAAGATGGTCATGATTCTAGCTCATTTGAGCACATTATCAAACACTAGGTGTGCATTAATATTTTGAAGGCCCTTTTGTAAAAGATTCCATCATTTCTCAACCCATTCTATACCATTTTTAGCTCACAACCTTCCCATATTCTTTGATAGCACATGCATGCAAGATAACAACACCCACACCCAAGAATTATCTTTCTAATTATCCCATTTTTTGTATATTTTCGAAATTAAGAGCTATGATATAGATTCTTACCTTTAGGATGAAGACTTTCTTTGTTAATCCTCTATGATTGAGCAAGAATTGATGGATAATAGGTTGAAGGTTACTCCCCCATACTAAGAACTCTTTCTCACTCAAAAGGTATCAGAAATTTGCTTAAATTTGACTATGGCATATGTTTTATCGAAGTAGGGTCGGATTATAAAAACCAACAACGAAGCCTCGGGAAAGGATCTGCGGTCGCATAATGATTCTGCGGCCCGCGAAATGTCCGTGAAAAATGGCCTTTGAAACTGGGCTAGCCTACTTCACTCTGCGGCAGTTATGCGGCCCGCATACCTATTCTGCGATCACATATTGTGCCGTAGAACTTCCCTCCATAACAATTCTAAGGCTGATTGTGCGACAAAAGTGTGGCCCGCAAAATGGTTGTGCGATCGCATAACTGGCCACAAAATTGACATAAAAAATGGCCCAAGTAGATGCTTCACTCTGCGGCCATTCTGCGGCTCGCATAGTGATTATGCAGCCGCATAATGAGCCGCAGAAATGCCTATCTATGCAAAATATTTTCCTTCAACTCCCCAGTGCACTGTTCAATCCAAAAAGTCTGAACCCTAGTTTTTAGGAAAAGTCCGAAGAATGTCTACTATTATTAACCTTTACGCCTATCCCGACATCACAAAAGCCCGATTTTTTAGAAATATTTTACGGGGTCTTACATGACTAATGGTGCAGCTTCACTGGAACAAAAAGCTGCATCATGAGCCCTTTTCTGAATGACTTCTTGAAGTTTTTGTTGGGCTACCGTCGGGTCGAGAGAAACCTCAACAACCGAATGATTACTTTGGAAGACCTGAGGTTGCCATACAAAATGGGAAAAGTCAACAATCTATTATCGAATGAAGGCACGGGTCAACAAAAAAGGAAAGGTGAAGGTAACCTCACTATGATTCTTGCACTTATAATTTTTCTTTATAACAATTTCCTTGAACATACGGAGTTCCAACATGGAAGTTTCTAAAATCTTCGAAACCCATTGGGTTAGGTTTTCAACTACTAGGAGGAACCCATCGAGTAGCTAAACCAGAAGGAAGAAGAGTTCAGGAAAGAGTGAAAACCCTTTAAAAATGAAAAAGAAAGAAATATTTGAGAAAACATACGAGTATAGTTCCAAGCTTCAGAAATTGGGGATGATGTTGCGATATAATATCCCCGGGAGCAACAGCAACAAACCTCTCCATCCAACCACAATCATTATCATCATCCACACTAGTGATTATGGCAATGTGACCATGTTTGCTGACCTTGATCATGCCTCCTCGGAAGATCTCGGGAGCATAGAGGCAGATCAGGTGTGCAAGAGTGAGGTCTTTATGTGCCGGGGAATAGAGATACCAGAGACACGCTGCCACACGTCATATTGTCAGATCCACTTGAGCCAAACAAACTTGGTAGTTCTGGCAAAACTCAAGAATAATCAGGTCAATTTCCTTTCCAAGCTTGACGGTAAAAGGGTATGTATAAAAAAACAAACCCTGGTTTACTGAAAGTTACCCTCTCACTTCGAGGGGGGCCAAAACATCAATAATATTCCAGTCACAATCCTCCTTCACAATGAGAATGCTAGCTGGGCGAAAAGTCGAACGACTGTCACGCCCCAAACCTAGGGAGGCATGGCTAGCACTCGGTGCCATATTTGGCTTGAGCGTACCACTCTGTAACTGTGAACTCTGGAGGGGTAACCCTCAACTTAGGCCTATATTCTGAATCCTCTAAAAATATCATCTCTCTCATCTGAGGGGTAAACATACTTAGAAGCTCATATATATATATATATATATATATATATATATATATATATATATATATACACAACTGTGTGGGATGATGAGACTGCCACGAACATCTACTGATATAGAAAATATACAAGACTCGCCTACAAGCCTCTAGAGATGACTATATCATGGTCGGGACAGGGACTCGACCTACCTATCAAACCTGTATTAAAAAATGGACTCCAAGGTCTAGACCTGGTAACTCTGGGGAGGTGGAGCTTACCAACCAAGCTGATGTTTGGCTCTATCTACTGGGAATGTCTATCCAGCTTTCTATCCGGACCTACAGGCATGAAATGCAGCGTCCCTAGCAAAAGGAACGTCAGTACGAAATAATGTACCGAGTATATAAGGTAATAGAATAACTGAAAGTTGAAACTGAGCTGATAATATAATAACTGAAAATAATTGGGAGTCAAAGATAATATGAAGATATGCTTACCTACTGATACTGACTGATCTCTCTCAATATAGTAAGTAAATTATATGTCCGACCCTATGAGGCTCGGTATGTGTAACTACTCTGCTGTAGTAGGCTCGCCCATAGGCGCTCGACCATACTAGGCTCAGTATCTCGGCCATTCTGGGCTTGCTCATAAGCGCTCGACCACAGTAGGCTTGGTATATAACTTATCATCTGATCAGAGGTTTCCCAACAGGGGCTTGCCCACCGATTATAGCTCGGTGGTGGTAAAAAGATTGTAATACTATATATATATATATAGACTATCTGCTCTCCTAACCAAAAGAAGACAATACTTAATTGAATATAAAGTCCCGATAAGGTATAATACTGTAGCTTATGAGACTATGATAATGTACATAAATTTAGGAATACGAACTTCTCTTTATGCCTCATTATCAAACGCATGTAGTTACAGGATCATGCCAAAATGCAGGAAATGTTTAGCCTTAACATACCTTAACTCCGTTGAGTCCTTAATACCTTCAAAGAAATTCTTCAAACAACTCAACTCAATCTACCACAGCGTAAGGAGATTCAAAATCAGTGCTGAGTAAAGGCTAAGTCCGCAACTTAAACTAGTAGCTCGTTTACGTAAAATTGGGCAGTATCTCCCCTCTAACTAGGCCCTCCTCCAATACCATATACCAACAACAACAAGAATGCAACAATAAAAACATGTATGCATCATTTTCCAACCTTATCTCCATCACAATATACCACAAAACAGCCCACATACCCTAATCAATTGATACATAAAACGACGATCAAAGTAGTGTCAAACAACCTAATAAATGAAATGACGAATTACCAGCCCACAATTCAGTCAGTATGTGGTGTTTCTCCACACATTTCCTCCTCCAAAACTCCATAAAACATCAGCACAAGAGGCAAAATCAAGCGGACTACAAAACAGTCCACTAAAAGTGAAATAACTCGAACTCATGGCTTCCGATCACCATCTCGTGAGTTCTAACTATTATGAAACAAATTTATCAACCTTAATTGATATTTAAAAGCTTAAATACAGAAGGTAGGCATTTTCTTAACTATGAATTACCTTCCAAAACTCAAACTACAAAGAAAAAGAGAGGTGATATAGCGATACTTACATCGTAGGGATCATTCTAATATTATCGCTTTTTGATTTCATACTCGGGATGTTAATATTCTTTGAAACTCTTGTATATAGCTTAAGGGTAAGTTTATGGGGGGGTTCTCGTGTCGTGTTCTATGAAAAAATGAAGAGAAAGACGATTTAAAACCTATATATATCAATTTTTGAAAAGTCAAAGAGGTGCTAGCTTGGCACCCTAGCATTGTCCCTTCTTCCGACGCTTATATCTTTTTATCCGGATATCGTATGAATGAACGGTTAAAATTGTTAGAAAATACATTCCAAGACCTTCGATTTTGTATATAATATGTTCCAAAAATACTTTATATAACAAACGAAATGTATTGCTCAAAAAGCATCAATGAGACACCTATTTGTCACCTATGCAGTCTGCGCAGTTTTGCCAAACAGCAAATATCCCTCTACTCCGATGTTGTATCGACAAACGGCTTAATGTGATAGAAACTAGACTCATAGATCATCTATTTGATATATGGATCATCCCGTAACTCCAATTATATTGGTAGAAAAGCTCAGCTACATTTCACCTAAGATTCAACACATTTATGAATGCAACTTGTGATAACCTTCTCCAACTTTTGTTCCACAACTTGCTTGACTTCAAAACATAACACACGACTATCATACGACTAAAATAACTAGTAAAATAATCTCCTTATAATGTTAAGCACCCTAGTCTCACCCCAAAAGTATATGTTATAACATTCCCAACTTGTCGACTTTCGACGAAACTTATTTTCTTCAATTTGTTTAGCTTCTAACCCTTCAAACCAATTGGTACTTGGTATTCATGATATTAAATATTTGTAACCTCCATGTTAACATGATTAACTAACTTTGTAAACCTTTCAAAGATGATTTCATTTCTGAGCTTACATCAATTGACTTACGACGTACTCTTACGTACGGAAACATGGGGTGTAACATCATTCCTCCCTTTGGAACATTCGTCCTCGAATATTGACTGATGTACTTATCAGTTTCATAACTTATAGCTTTTACAAATACTTTATTGATGTCCTTTCCATCCAGGCGACTGTTTTATGAATAAATCTATAGGCCAGGGCATTCCCCCCTTTAGACCTCTTTCTCACACCACGACTTGTGGTCAGAATTCTTCCAATCTCGTAACTATTGCTACCTTATGTCAGGCAGCATGTACGACTCTGTCCTTATATGTGCACCTATGTGACTCTTCTCTTCTTTGTCCTCCAACTTTTAGCCAATCTCTAGGCCTCACTTTGTGAACATATATAGAACTATGACAAGTTGTCCCTCTAGGCATCTATAGGTGTACTGAAGTTCTTCGCTTGGTACTTGTCGAACTTACGACTATTGCTATATCTTGTTTCATAGTCCCGGTTAGCTATGCCTATGGCTTAACTCTATCTAGGTATCCTATACTATACCATAACACTTACTTTGATTTATTATTACCAAGGTCTGCTACCCAACTCCAGCTTACTCTCTCGCTGCTTATCCTATATGTATAAATTTAAATCCCTTGATACTTCATCATTACTCCTGTTCATCTTAAGAATGACAACCTAATCTCATCTCATACTTTGTAACCTTTATTCATCTATTGTTGATTCACCTTAATATTGATTTATAATCTACCAATAATAACTTGAAACCTCTTAAGTAATACAGTTTCACTAGGGCTCATGTCTCATCGGGAACATTTGTAGTTATTTGCCTGATCCATCTAGGAATGATACTAAACTTCAATAACCATATGTTATAGCATCCCAACGTTATTCATCTTATGGGGGTATTCCAATCCCATGCAATTCATGAAATGAGTTATCTTTGAATTATTACTCAATCGAAGGCCTAATTGTCATCCTCTTATCATTTATCACAATTACACTCTCATTCTACTACCGTGGAAGCATTTCATCATTTCTAAATGCCCCTAGTCTTAAAATCTTCTGAGCTCATTCAAGCTATACTGAGCTTTTTATAACTTACAGAAACCATCAGCTCTTTTTTTTTGATGGGTTTAATCCCGAGGACTTACTTATTCTCGTCACCTTATCACTCACCTTTTCTTATCCTTACTCTTGTCTACCTAAAACCTTGTCGCTCTACCATACTTTAGCTTGTGACCTGCACATATCTATTTATACTATTCGCAACTTTCCTTTAACTTTCTAGCACTATAGATTTCCTTAAGTTATCCTAGAACCTCAAGCGAGACATCATATTGTTTCTAACTCTTCTTTTCTCTCATAACTAGACTTATGTATATTTGGAAACCATAAGGGTGGAAGATATGCTATTGACGACACCAGTTTCATTTCTGGATACTGAATCACATCACTTCTCGCACTTTACATGAAGTATGGACTATTCTCAACCTTCTGCACTTGAGTGTCTCGTACCTTCTTCACTTTCACCTTACTTACCATTAAATATCGCATTTGTCTCTTTCATAACCTCCTTTCCACATAGGTAGAATTCACATCCACAACTTAAAGCTCTACTATAATACTTGCACCTCTGGTGTATACACATTCCGGCGGGTGCTTCACACTGACTTCTGATGAGGCTGGTACTCTTTTAACTGGATTTATCATAGAGCCAATATAAAATATGGCCGTTGTACTATATCTCTTGTACCTCTATTATTAAGAGTGATTCTGGTGTGCTATGAATTATAATTATCAGGGTCTAATAATAAGACTCCTGATTCACTTAGTTGATGTAACTCTTTAGTTTCCTCTTCTCTCTCAGCCTTTAAGTAGGCTTAAGCTATCTTCCGATCTGCGTCTCATGGTATTAGTTATTACTTTTGCCTTTGGTGGATGCTATGGAACATCCATAATATAATCTTCTAACAATTAAAGCCTTTGTCTGTGAGGTGGACTCAATTGTTTCTTTTAACTTATATCGGAGTCTCCTATAGCTGTAGGAATATCAACATACATGCTGCATGGATAATACTCTGAAATCTTAAGTGCGTTCATAATGTAACTAACTCTTGGTCATTGATCGAATAATTCCTTTTGTTCTTTCTCAGCTTTATTTAAAATAAGCAATTACTTTTTTATACAATGTTGTGGTGAGAGTGTTGTTATAAGATCATTTCCTATTTAGTCACTATGCTTAGCCTGAAGCCTTCTTTCTTATTTTCTCAGCTAGTCTTTCATTGTAGTACTTAGGGAAGACCCTCTAACTCTTGTAAAGCTGCGAGTTTATTACATTTTATACCCCACATAATTTCTGATGTTCTTACTTGCCTATAATTATCCTTAGTTACTTACCTTCGCGCACTTGTGCTCGTAGGGTTGCTTCTGAATTGATATTTCGATTGTCTCCCTCGTGGCACTCTCTTTTATTTTCGTAATACTTATACGATACATTTTACTACTACAAATCCTATCTGAATATTTCTCAAGGATTACGATGTCATGTCTGTGAGTCTGAATTTCCTGTGCTGGGTTTCAGTACATTTTTCTTGCATGATCTTCTCATTTATCTGAGACCTCTTGTCTAGCCATAACTAGGCTCTTCCTGGATCAACTACTAACTATTCGTCAGTCCATGCTCATATCTATACTCTATGTAACCTCTCTTGGGTTAGGTCTTTTGTTTTAACTTGCCTTTCGCACTGGATCCAAATGTATCAAGTGTCCATTCCAACTTATTTATCAATAAACTCTTAGTCGGGAACCCTTACTGCCTCTCCCTGGCATCGTGCTTGAATAATGTTCTGGAGTAGTAACATATCTGTAGGATCTGAATAAATGCAATCTCATTCCTTTCGCCTTTTTACCGCATTCTTTCTTTACTATTCCATAGTTACCTAAACCACTTAACTCTGACTTAATACCATATCACACCGTCTTCCCCTTTAGGTGAGTACTAGCATTTAATGCTATGAAGATTTACCTATATATGTTTTACCTCTTCATATTTGGCGTCTGTTCACGTCTTCACTGACTATTACTCACCTTGCGGTAACCCTTCTATACCAGGGATAACTGAATTTCTTACACGCAAGGGTGACACCTAGTGTAACTGGCACACTTAGTTCCTTAAGCTTAACTCTGCTCATAGTGCTTACTTTAGGGAAGTGTCTTCCTAAATGACCTTTAAAGGTTGTTCTTCCATTATCCATTCTATCATTGCCGAAATGCGATCTCTGAAATTCTCACGATGATGACTATTATCAAATCATTCAGTCCCTAAATCATGTTCGGCTTTATCTTGTTTACTAACCCATACGAATTTTTATTACTCCCGGGGTCTAACTTAGCTTGTTGGTAATCATGTGGGAGTCACCAGCTTATACTCTCTTATTGTATCAAGGCATGTCACCTCTTGTCTTTTCCTTCACTTGACTATATACTCTGTCATCTTATCATATTTTGATTTACCTTTATCACCCATTTATCATACCTTACTCGTAATGCTTCATTTACTCTCTTCTTATTCTCCTGCTAATATTTTTGTCTATCATATTATTCTAAAAACTTCAACAAAACCTTATTTCACTTTAGCTCCCTTGGCTCATTCCACCATTTTGGGTTATTCTAACCCCAGTTGGATCCTGATATCTGATCATTCTCTTAAACTATATCTGTTAGCTTCCACTGGGCATAACTGAGATGGGTATGGCCAATTGTACATACCTCTATTACTGTTCAAAGTAAACTCAGAGTACTTGTATTTCTCTGCATGAATTTGAAATATTGATAATCTTCACTACCAGGGTACCTCGTACCATCCTTCACCTTGCTTCAATTACATGTTGAAACTTAAACGTTTACCTTATTATACTCCCATGGCCTGCTATTCACGGGGTGTATTTGATATTCCCATCTTAGGGTGTTAAGTTGGAAATTTGCACATCAGGTATGCACGATCTGATAGGGCCTCAAACAGGGCCATGTCGTCAAGAACTCTCTCTCTATTAGTGCCCTTACTCGTTGCTATATTAGCCCTATGGCTAGCTGTAATTTTTTCTAATTGAAAGCATCTCTATATCATTAGCAAACATAAGTCTTGGCTCGAACTCTTATGACTCAAGTCTATAGCACGATTCAGATTTGAAAGAAGGGTAACAGACTCCTAAATGACTTGTAGCTTCCTGTTTATATAATGTGGTGCACAACACATCTATAAACAAGGATCTACTAAACACAGCTTGTGGACTCCCTAGTATAGAACTGCTCTGATACCAAGTTTGTCATGCCCCAAACATGGGGAGGCGTGGCCGGCACTCGGTGCCATATTTGGCTCGAGCGTACCACTCTATAACTGTGAACTCTGGAGGGGTAACCCTCAACTTAGGCCAACGAGGCCATATTCTGAATCATCTGAAAATATCATCTCTCTCATATGAGGGGTAAACACACCTAAAAGCTCATATATATATATATATATATATATATATATATATATATATATATATATATATATCTGTGCAGGATGATGAGGCCGCCACGAACATCTACTGATATAGAAAATATATAGGACTCGTCTACAAGCCTCTAGAGATGATTGTATCATGGTCGGGACAGGGCCTCGACCTACCCATCAAGCCTGTATAAAAAAAATAGACTCCAAGGTCTAGACCTGGTAACTCCGGGGAACTGGAGCTTACTAACCAAGCTGATGTTTGGCTCTGTCTACTAGGAAGGTCTATCCAGTTGTCTATCAGGACCTACAGGCATGAAATGCAGCATCCCTAGCAAAAGGAACGTCAGTACGAAATAATGTACCGAGTATGTAAGGTAATAGAATAACTGAAAGTTGAAACTGAGCTGATAATATAATAACTGAAAGTAATTGGGAGTCAACGATAATCTGAAGATATGCTTACCTACTGATACTTACTCAATTCTCTCAATATAGTAAGTAAAGTATCTGTCAGGCCCTATAAGGCTCGGTATGTGTAAATGTTCTACCGTAGTAGGCTCGCTCATAGACGCTCGGCCATACTAGGCTCTGTATCTCGGCCAATTTGGGCTCGCTCATAGGCACTCGGCCACAGTAGGATCAGTATATAACTTACCATCTGATCAGAGAATGTCGAATAGGGGCCTGCTCACCGATTATAGCTTGGTGATGGTGAAAATACTGTAATACTGTATATATATATATAGACTCTCTACTCTCCTTACTGAAAGAAAACAATACTTAACTGAATATAAAGTCCCGATAAGGGTTAATACTATAGCTTATGAGACTGTGATAATGTACATAAATTTAGGAATACTTACTTCTCTTTAGGTCTCATTATCAAACGCATGTAGTTACGGGATCATGCCAAAATGAAGGAAAGGTTTAGCCTTAACATACCTTAACTCTGTTGAGTCCATAATACCTTTCAATAAATTCTTAAAATAACTCAGCTCAATCTACCACAACATAAGGAGATTCAAAATCAGTGCTGAGTAAAGGCTAAGTCTGCAACTTAAACTAGTAGCTCATTTACGTAAATTTGGGCAGCATCTCCCCTGTAACTAAAATCTCCTCCAATACAATATACCAAAAACAAAAAGAACACAATAATAACAACATGTATGCATCATGTTTAAACCTTATCTCCATCACAATATACCAGAAAATAGCCCACACACCCTAATCACTTCATATATAAAACGACAACCAAAGTAGTGTCAAACAACCTAAAAAGTGTAATGGTGAGCGACCAGCCCACCATTCCATTATTATGTGGTGTTTCTCCACACCTTTTCTCCTCCAAAACCCTATAAATTATCAGCATAAAAGGCCAACGAGTGGACTACAAAACAGTCCACTAAAAGTCAAATAAATCCAACTCACGGCTTCCTGATCACCGCCCCGTGAGTTTTAACTATTAGAAAATGAATTTATCAACCTTACTTGATATTTAAAAGCTTAAATACAGAATGTAGGCTTCTTCTTAAATATGAAGGACCTTAAAAAGCTCAAACTACAAAGAAAAAGAGAGGTAATATAGCGATCCTTATGTCGTAGGGATCGTTCTATTATTATCGCTTCTTGGTGTCATACCCGAGATGTTAATCTTCTTTGAAACTCTTGTAGAGAGCATAAGGGTAAGTTTATGGGGGTTATCTTGTCGTGTTCTATGAAAAAATTAAGAGAAAGATGATTTAAAACCTATATATATCAACTTTTGAAAAGTCAAAGAGGTGCTAGCTTGGCACCCTAGCATTGGCCCTTCTTCCGACGCTTATATATTTTTATCCGGATGTCGTATGAATGAACAGTTAAAATTAGTAGAAACTACATTCCAAGACCTTAAATTTTGTATATAATATATCCCAAAAGGACCTTATATAAAATACGAAACGTATTGCTCAAAAAACTTCAGAGATACACCTACTTGTCACCTATGCAGTTTGTGCAGTCTCGCCAAACTACAAATATCTCTCTACTCCGATGTTGTATCAACTTAGAATAATTTTTCACTTCGGAGTTGATGACTCACTTGTGTGTTTTGTATTCACTTCCGTAGACTTGAAATTCTTTTTTATGTTTCATCAGTTTTGTTACGATGATTACGAGCGACTGATTTTTTGAGTCTCCAGCTAGTGAACAAGAGAGAGCAAACTTGTGAAGGGATGATCCGGCATACCTCGTAATTCGATACAATGGACAAAGGTGTTTCTGAGCATTCTTGAATGTTTTGGATGTTGCATTCTAGAGGGGAATCTTTTTCGGCCTTAGATAGATGGTTCCAGGAAAAAATTGATTCTTATCTATCTCGGGATTATCTTACTTCGAGTATTGTGATATTACTCTAAATGCCTATGTTTTGTATCACCTTTTCTGTTTGCCACTAATAGTGGATGTATTTCGCCAATACGGATAGTCTCCTTACTTTTTGATTGCTTTTGAGAAGTAACCAGAAAGTGAAAGAGTATCTTAGGCAAAAACATAAATCCTTTCTGACACCATGATTTTTAATCTAGAACGTCAAATGTTCTTTTGACTTAATGCTTGAGACACGTGGGCGGATCAGATTATAGATGATATCATCAGTGGTTACCGAGGCAATCATTACTTCCTCCTATAAAAGGAATAAGTCCTTTAATGTTCATCTCCTTTACTACTATCTCCAAAGTCTCATCTCCCTTCTAACGTTTTCAACCATCTTACCTTTTTTTGCTCTGACAAATTCAATGATCTCTTCTTAAACTCTTAACTTCCATCCGTGGACTCTCAAATTCGCAGTTCCTTAGAAGAACGCTCCTCTACCACTCATATTTCTGGTGATACATAACAATTTTCTTATTCCATCCAAAAAAGCTTAATTCCCAAAACAATGGAACTTCAACTGTAAGTGTTCCTTTTTTTTCAAAGTTCACCTTCATAAGCAATTTTTTGAACTTACTATCTTCGTGAATTAGAGCTATTGTAGTAGAGTTTAGTGGGGTCCCCGATATTGAGGATTGGGTGACCAAGGTCTTTGGTGTCTCCTCTATCTCACCGAAAACTTGAAAGTTATTATTTTTGAATTCGGTGGCCTTCGAGCAAATTATCACAATAATGTTATTTTTGATTCAAGCATTTCTTCACTTATATACTTTTTTTAACCTTGGCGAATTTCTGCATGAAAGAATATTCGGCCTCGAGTTCAACCTCATGCGGGTCCTCCAGCCTCCGAAGCAGTTGCCTCCCAAACAATTCAGGAAATTCGTACAGGTCAACAACAAGGGGAAGTTGCCAATACTCCTATAGTGCCATCATTTTCTAGGTCATCTAAGGAAAGAAAGTCACCAGAAGGAGAGCTGAGGAGCCCGGGGCCGATGAGAGAAGTCCTTAAGCCAATCCCCTAGTCATTCAAAGTGGAACTATAGAAGAACCTGAATGCCACGATGTTGGTGCGGTTGACTCCGAAGAAGAAGGTCCTCATAATGTTGCTTCCCTTGGGAAATGCGGGAGAGTTGATTTCGGAAGAGGGAATGCCAATTATCCGGATGACGATATCCCGGGGAATCTAGACCTTCCTAGGGAAGCAAATGTACCATACTAATCAAATACTCACACTTGGGAAAGCGTTCAATTGGAAGGTACGGTAAAGGTGACACTGAGTTCTAGAGGGTTCTGTTGGTCCTTCTGCCTGTACCAGTGCGCAACAGGTTATCACCTTCTTCATACCTAGTGAAGTAGATCTGTTCAAATATCCTTGATTTGTTGCTGCTTATCTCCATGAGCTGGTGGGCTCTAAGGTAAAGGAAAATATGGTAGACATCAGAGGGACCAGTTACTCAAATTGCTTACGCTTCTATTAGGGTAACGTTTTTGCTTTTCATTTTTTATTGCTTCAGGGTTATGCCCCTTTTAACAACTCATCTCGTTTATTTGTGTAGCGCAACCTACTCTATTTGGAAGCTTTGAAGAGAATTCAATAGGAAATTGTCATACAAGGAGGTGGTAAAGATCGACCAGGTACTGAAGTCGAGAATGAGAGACTTAAGCTAGAGATTGAGAAGTTCAAGGATAGGAAAGTGACTCTTTTGGTGAGAACAAAAGTTGCTAAGAGTAGTTCTAAGTGGAGACTGAAAGAGATTCTCGACTGTGAGGCAGCTTTCCTTACCCAACAGAATACGATCAGTGATATAATCCTATTAATTGAAGGATAGTCAGCCGGTTAATGAAGGATATAATCCTATTCATTAGGAAGCTCGATTAAGTGAAGAGTGTTTCCGGTTAGAAGCCAGCGAGCTGAGTTGAGATCCAACCTCGAAGAAGCTGATGAATTGGCCTGGACTAGTAATGTTTATAGGGTTACTCTCTAGGAAGCTTATGATACTCTGGCTCAGAGACTGAACGAGGTAAAAAGGAAGAGGAAATTGGACTGGAACTAGGTTTGTTGACGGTCAATTTTGACCCTCCCTTTTTAAAACAATTTATTTATACTTAATAATTTACAATAAATGTTTTGAAAATATTTTCAATCAATAAATACCTATTTTACAAAATTAACTAAGTATTAGGTGTGAAATTAATAATTTAGTATTAGTATTATGTAATTGCAAATATACTTGCTATCTTAAGATTATTAAAGTGACTTTTATATACATCACATAGGCTTTATAATTAATTTAACGAATTAATCATTAATTTCCAATTAATTAGATTATTATGCTAATAATTCAAAATTAGTGTTATAATTGGAAAAAAACAAAGTAGTTTATAATTAATTAACTACAGTTATCAGTAGTATATTTGATAATTTATAATTTTACTTTATTTTATTGAAAATAATTAAGTTTATTTAAATTAATTTCAAAGAGGTTAAAGACTAGATGGCCATAATTGCAATTGCACTCCTAAATATAAATTGGCTATTTTCTAAATCAAAATTGGCCCAATGCATCAGCCCAATCCAAAAAGTGACCCAGGTCCAATTTCCTTCTCTCAACTTTGGCAATCCATGCCACTCTCATTGGACCAATCCGCTCCTGCCACGTCACCCGTATCCCATTCTCACAAAACAAACACAACAAATATAGGCAGTCCGTTTCTGATATCAATGGCCCATGACTTTTAACCCTATTTTCTCTATCATTTTTTAATGCCCAGAGATTTAATCTTGACCGTTGGATCACGTGGTTCCGACGGCCACAAAACTTTTCCACAAAAAATATTTTAACACCAAAATACAAGGATCATTGATCTAAAAGATCAACGGCCCAGATGTAACCTCCTAAGCTTAACCTAGAGATGGCCCCCCGTTTCCCTCTAACACTAAATCATTTATCTCAGACTCGGTCGCCCCTTCTTTCCCCTTCTTCTCTATTCTCTCAGCTTCCATCACCATAATCAGTCAAGAATCCTTGCACAAATTTGTGCAAGGTCTCAAATCATTCCAGAGATTCATCCCTAGTGTCTCCTGCATCTGTGATTCCCGCTGAACCCTTTCCACTTTCACCGATCAAATTTGAAATCCCTAAATCCAAACCCTAAGACTCAAAGGTGAAATGTCGAATCTCCAGATTTTATACTCTGTTAAATCGGAGCATGCATGAGCACACTTCATAGCCTTATCATGATTATTCGACGTGTAGAGGTCAAATGCAATGCCCTCTGGACATTGGGGCTTTACCCGATGGTCCTTGCTTCAAACGGCCAATTCCCATTCAGAAACTTTCTTCATCATTTTTCCTCAGTCTCCTTAGATTTTTCCCGGATTTGGTTGCATCACCACTCCTCCGTCACTCTCTACTACAATAGTTTGAATCTGAAACCCTTAGTCTCAACGACCACTATAAATAGCAGTCTTAAATGCTCACGAAGATGACAGTAAATACACCTAACATTTTGAGAAACTAAGATACATTAAAGTATTGCTTAGAAATTTCCGTTTGAAGTTCGAGTCTTACTCAAACTACTCTCTTTCTTTCTAGATCACTCTTTTGTATCTTTAGAGGCTCCGTAGACACTATGTGGATTGTATATGGGTGTTGGGGATGTTAAACCGGTTATGTTGTGTTTGATCACTTGTTCCATTCGAACTATAAGAAATATGTATTTTGAGACTTAAGGGCGCAATGGCTAATCAAATAATTTAACATCGTATGTATAAACTTACTGCTGTATAATTTATGAAATCATGTCATTTCTTGATCATGGGTGAATTGGGTAGAAATAATCTAACAGGCTTGCTCGATCGAGTTTACTCGGCTGAGCGCTGGACGCGCTCCTCGATTTTGGGGTGTGACAAGATTCGAAGGATGGAGGAGTGCTACAGAGTCCATAGATGCGGAGCATTAACACATCTGCAAGTCCCCAGATGCTGAGGTCCTCTCAGCAGAGGCAGGCTGAATTGGAATTTCCGTAGAAGCGAATATATGCCACACCTACGAGATTGCAAAACGGGGTTGAGCTCTATAGGTACGAGGTGCCGATACATAAATGAAGCTCGCAGAAGCACTGCTTGGGTCACAAATGAAACTTTGCAGAAGTGGAAATTGGACCACAGAAGCGAGATCACATGGCAGAATATACTTTGATCGAGGGTCTGACTTCATTTATCATATTTTGAGATTGGAGCTCAGATTGGGGTGATGTTTAAGACTATTTTAACCCATTTGGATTTGGTAGGTGTCCTTACCTTGGATTTGACTGTTATTTGTTATTATATGATTGATTTTGGCCTTAGGTTGATGAAAGCTAATAGAGAAAAATTAGGGGTTTTGTAAGAAAATCTAGAGAATAAATAATTCAGACTTAAACCCCAATTCAGAGTAAGATTTGAATGAAATTTGTATATTTGGACTCATATTTGATTGGGTAGTCGAGATTTGTGACTTTTGTCGGGTTCTGGGAAGCAGGCCTAGGTTGAATTTTGGTTGACTTTTTTACATTTTGATAAATATTGGAGCTTTATTACTTGAAATCGATTCCACTAGCGTTGTTTGACGTTATTGAGTTATATTTTGCTATATTTGACCCGTTGGAGGCCGATTCGAGAGGCGAGGTCTTTTTGGAGTATTGATTCTCATACTTTGAGGTAAATATCTTGGCTAGGCTTGGCTTGAGGGCATTTTTCCAGTAGACTATGATACTTGCTATGTGTTGGGGGTGACACATGTATGTGGTGACGAGCATATATCCATACATTGGGGTTATTCATTATCCGAGTAGACTTTTTGGCTATTATGTTCCTTGTTTTGTTGTCACGCCTTCGTGTTATCGTGTTTTATCTATTTGTAGGACTACTTGAGATATTATTCAGGTTGGAAATTGTGTCTCGCTCTGTGCTTATCCGTTTGAGACATATTAGAGCTATTTTGCTATGTTGAGCTGCTTGCCTTGATTGTAGTCATACTTTTCAGTGATGATATTATATCTGCATGTTATTTCACCATTCCGTATACTTCTTACCTGTTATCTCACATGTTGTTAGTGTCCTTACTTGTGTGAAATGGGTTTTAGTTGATTTATAGCTTGTTAGTACGGTTTGTCCAGCATATTTGTTTCTGATATTGTGAGATGTTGGCATATTGAGATTTGACCCGATTAATGACTGAATTGGGGGCCATGGAGTCATGTTGATATTGATATTGAGGTGATGTGTACGAAATGCCTCTATTTGTCTGAGTGGTATTACTATTGAGGTAACACACGCGCCATGCCATTTGGGCTGAGTTATGATTATCATTGACTTTTGATCCGATCAACGCTTAGGCACGGTTAAGCCCCTCCGAAGTCAAGTGATAACCTATGTTACTTTGGGCCCTGTGAGTGCAGGCACTTGGTATTTTGTTAGTGAGGGTCTTTATGCCAGGCACCCGTACAGTGCTGAGATTGTGCTTACTTGATGATTTAACTATGAATTCATTGATTTTGGCATTGATACTTGTCATGCAGCCATAGATTCATATATTTCTCATGTTATTTGATACTTTATATATTGAGGTTGATGCCTTAACAGATTTTCATGGATAGCATGCCTATTTTCATGTTAATGTGATCAAGTTGAACTTGTTATTCTTGAGTTGCTTTTCCTTTGCTATTGTTATTATGTTGTTACTGTTAATGTTAGTTGTTGATAGTGAGTGGCGGATGTCACTACCCAAACCGATGGGCCGCGATGGGCATCCGATACCTTACTCAATCGAGTACCAACGTAACATATCTTTCGTATCATACTATCATAGATAAATGAGCCGGAGAGGTTGTCGTGAGATAAGTAGAATAAAACATGAGGAAACACTCAACATTGAACGACCCTACATGAAATACAAACTTATACATATGACATACGGGCCTATAAGACCAAAATGATCACTCGTACACTGAACATAGGCCGACAAGGCCATACAATCTTTCACGTACATGACATATGTCTACACGCCTCTAATAGTAGATAAACACCATAAAGATCGGGACAGGGCCCCGCCATACTAATCAATACATGACCAAATCATACTGACCAAATAAGCAACTCCGGAGCAAATGGAGCGCACCAACACATTCCGCTGAGCTGATAGCCTACTTAGAGGACTCTTAACCTGTCTATCGGGACCTGCGGGCATGAAACATAGCGTCCCCAGGAAAAAGGGATGTCAGTACAAAAAATGTACCAAGTATGTAAGGAATGAAAATCAGTAAATAAAAGACATAGAGAAACATGGAGTAAAAGACTCAACATGTAAGTCTGAATAGCTCTGTGAATCATTTCATATTTATAATATCATGCATATGCATATAAATGTCATACCATGCATAGGTATATACGTTCATAACATCATCAAGCCTCTGAGGGCATCCTATCATATAATCTCGGCCACTGTGGGCAAATCATTAACTTATACCAGTTGATCAGGTTGTGGTGCGTATATAACGTCGTAACCTTTTCCCATATCCCATATACATATAATATAAGCGTATATAACGCCATCTGGTTATCGGTCAATGTACATGTATAAATGAATGAAATTCATATGAAATACATTAATAAGATTTCTCAAAATGTCATAAGATCAATATGCCTTTCAGATAAACTTTATCAACTACGTATTTTTCTGAGACTCATGAATAGAAGATATAATAATAATTCACATGGGTAATCAAGAATATAGACACCCCTAGTACTTCTATGAATAGAGTCATTTATTAAAGCTGTGCATTTACTCGTTTTGTTTGTATCGTATGAATCATGCCAAAAGGAAAGAAGGGATAGCCTTAACATACCTGAGCCGATTCGCTTGACAATCCTTCCATCACCCGTCAAACGCGACAAAACATGTAACGGCGGATCGAAGTAGGGGAAATCTATATGATATTCTTAAGAAAGATTGTACCGTGCTCTCTTAGAATTGTATCTCACGCTGCTGTAGCATTATGAAATTTTCATATGAATTCATTTGAGAATTCTTCCGTTACTTGTTGAAGCTCTCATCCATCCCTCTTAATGAATTAGGGAGGTTTCTTATTATAGGTGTGGGTCCCACTTTGTAAAATGACTTGGCCAACCATTTCTTCTAAACATGCCACATAATCTTATAAATCAAAGAGTCATTATTTGGTTGATTAAGAATGGAACTTGCTGCCATGTTGGGGAGATGTCTCCATTAAGTTTATCCACTAATTTTAATTACCTTGTTAATCTCCCACTAAAAATCAATAATTACCCAATTACCAACATAATTTAGAATTATCTCAAATTATTTAAAATACTACTCACTTTTAACGCACTTTATACATCAAACTATCGAGGTCATGTGGTACCTTATATGTCACTAGTCCATAAATACGGGGTATTATAACTTGGACCGTATTTTATCTCAAAATGTCAAACTTCGACGAAATTCATTTTCTTTGATTCACTTACCCTCTCATCTTCATGAATTTACTTATCACTTGCTTGAAATACCATAATACTTATAATCTCAAAATAATCTTATTTCTGAGCTTACGTCGATTAACTTACGACGACACTTTAACGTACGAAAATGCGGGATGTAACATCTTATTTCCGAGCTTTCATCAATTTACTTATGGCGTACTTTCACGTACGAAAACATGGGGCGTAACATCATTCCCCCCTTTAGAACATTCATCCTCGAATGTTGACTGATAAACTTTATGATTCTCATAACCCATAGCTCTTGCGAATACTTTAATACTCTCCTTGCCATTTAGGCAACTGTTCTGTGAATAAATCCAAAGTCCAGGGCATTCCCACCTTTAGTTATCTTTCTCACACCACGGCTTGTGGTCAGAATTCTTCCAATCTCGTAACTGTTGCTAGCTTATGTGCGCCTATGCGACTCTTCCCTCCAGCTTTTAGCCAATTTCTAGGCATCACTTTGGGAACATATACAGAACTTGACAAGATGTCGCTCTAGGCATCAATATGTGTACTGAAGTTCGTCGCTCGGTACTTTGTCGAACTTATAAATATTGCTATATCTTATTTCGTAGACCCGGTTATCTATCTGTATGACTTTACTACATCTAGGTAGGTCATATTATACCATAACTCTTACTTCTATTTATCGGTACTGAGGTCTGCAACCAAACTCCAGGTTACTCTCTCGCTGCTTATCCTATATGTATAAATCTAAGTCCTTTAATGCTTTCTCATTACTGTTCATCTTAAGAATGATGGCCTAATATCATCTCATACTTTTTAACTTTTATCCATCCATTGTTGATTCACCTCAATGTTGATCTACAATCTACCACTGATAACTTGAAACCTCTTACGTAATACATTGTCACTAGGGCTTACGTCTCATCGGGGAATATCTAAAGTGACTTGCCTAATCCACCTAGGGGCGATACTATACTTCAATAACCGTATTTCATAGCATCTCAACGTGATTCATCTTATGGAGGGGGGGGGTTCTTCAAATCAGTACTAAATCGAAGGCCCAAACATCATCCTTTATCTATCACAATTACACCCTTATTCTAGTACCAGGGTAGCATTCCATCTCTTCTAAATACCATTAGTCTTAGACTCCTTTGAGTTCATTCAGGCTATACTGAGCTTTCTATAACTTAGAGAAACCATTAGCTCTCTTTCATGGGCTTAATCCTGAGGATTTATCCATTCTCGTCACCTTCTCACTCGCCTTTCCTTATCCTTACTAATGTCTTCCTAAAACCTTGTCGCTCTACCATACTTTAGCTTGCAACCTACACATATCTATTTATACTACTCGAAACCTTCCTTCAACTATCTTGCACCATAGATTTCCTTATGGCATTCTGGAACATCAGGAGAGACATCACATCATCACTAACTCGTCTTTACTGTTTTAACTAGACCTCTCGATACCTAGAAACCATAGGCTGGAAGATACGCCACTAATGACACCGCTCTCATTCCTGGATACTAAATCCCATCGCTTCTAGCCCTCTATTTGAAGTATAGATTATTCACAACCTTCCATACCTGAGTATCTCATATGTTGTTCACCTTTACCTTGCTTACCTTAAAATCTCGCATCACATCTTCTATCTTTTTCATGACCTCCCTTCCACATAGGTATAATTCATATCCACAACTTAAAGCTCTATTATAATACCTGCACCTCTGGTGCATACACAATTCGGTGGGAGCTTCATACTGACTTCTTATGAGGCTGGTACTCTTCTAATTGGCTTTATCGTAGAGCCGTTATAGAATATGGATACTGTACTATCTCTTTTGTACCTCTTAATATTAAGAGTGATTCGACAATGTTCTCAATCACGATTTCTATAATTTTCTGGGTCCAATAATCAGACTCCTGATTTACTTAGTTAATGTAACTCTTTAGTTTCCTCTTCCCTCTGATCAGCCTTTATGTAGTCTTAAACTATCTTCCGATCTGTGGCTCATGTTATTAGTTATTACTTTAGCCTTTCATGGACACTATGGAATATATGTGATGCCATCATCTAATAATTCAATCCTTTGTCTATGACCTAGACTCAATTCTTTCTTTTAACTTATACCAGAGTTTTCTACGGCTGTATGAATGTCAATATATATGTTGCATGGATAATACTATGAAATCTTAAGCGCGTTCATAACGTAACCAACTCTGGATCATTGATTGAATAATTCCTTTCGTTCCTTCTCAACTTTCTTTAAATGTAAGCTATTACTTTTCCTTGTCTTTCTGCCCCCTTGTTGCGTACATACAATGTTGTAATGAGACTAGATTCACTATGTTATGGTTCACTATGTTTATCTTGCACGATCTGTAGATTTGTCTATATCCTCTTGTCTAGCCATAACTAGGCTCTTCCTGAATCAACTGCTAACTATTCGTTTGCCCATTCTCATATCAATATTCCGCGTTATCTTTCTTGGGTTATTTCCATTGTCTTAACTTACTTCTCGCACTGGCTACTTATCTATCAATAACATCTCGGGCATGAACCATTACTTTCTCTCCTTGGCATCGTGTTTGCATAATATTCTAGAATCATAGCATCTCTGTAGGATTTGAATAAGTGCAATCTCATCCCTTTCACATTTTTATGGAATTCTCCCTTTACCATTCCATAGTTACTAAAGCCACTTAATTCTGACTTAATGCCACATCACTCCATATTTTCCCCTTTAAGGGAGTACTAAGATTTAGTGCTACGGCAATCTACCTATAGATGTTTTACCTCTTCCTCTTTGGCGTCTTTTCACATCATCGATGATCCTTACTCGCCTTGCAGTAATCCTTCTGTAACAAGGATAATGAAATTCCTTACTCACGAGGGTGACACCTAGTGTAACTGGCACAAGTAGTCCCTTAAGCTTAACTTTTCTCACATTGCTTGCTTTAGGAAAGCATCTTCCTGAATGAATTTTAAAGGTTATTCTTCTGTCGTCCATTCTATTATCGCCGGAATGCAATCTCTGAAATTCTCATGATGCCGACTATTATCAAATCACTCAGTCCCTAATTCATGTTTAATTTATCTTGTTCACCAGTCCATGCTGATTTCTATTACTCTAGGGTCTAACTTTTCCTTCTAGTAGTTGCGTTGGAGTCATGAACTTATTTCTCGAAATGAGAATATGATTGTATGGCCTATACTCTTTTGTTGTCTCAAGGCTTGTCACATCTCGTCTTTTCCTTCACTTGACTATAGACTCTGCAATACTATCATTTTTTTATCTACCGTTATCATCCATGTATCACATCTTACTCATAATGCTTCATTATATTTCTTCTTATTTCCCTGCTAATATTTCTGTCTATCACTTTATTTTGAAAACGTCA
Source organism: Nicotiana tomentosiformis (assembly GCF_000390325.3). Lineage (NCBI taxonomy): Eukaryota > Viridiplantae > Streptophyta > Magnoliopsida > Solanales > Solanaceae > Nicotiana > Nicotiana tomentosiformis. The sequence goes on from NC_090823.1 coordinate 64,917,436, forward strand.
ACAGGACATTCTTTTGCTTTTAGCTCCCCTTGCCCCATCCCCTGGCTCTTCGGATTGCCTAACATTCTCGCTCTACTAGGGACGAGAGCCACACTAAGGTAATATTTATCCTTTCCATGCTTCCAGTGCCTATCTTTGAACATTCTAGTATTCATATCTAGCTATACTATTTCTAGAGTGCACCATCTGGGTGTCTCACAAGGAGATCTATTAGCACATTTGCAATATCCTTCGAATATGTCAGCTAATGAAAATAATCCATCCATCATTTTGGGTTACTCTAACCCCAGCGGGATCCTGATATCTCGTCCTTCTCTTAAACTATATCTATTAGCTTCCATAGAGCATAACTGAGATGGGTGTGGCCAATTGTACATACATCTGTTACTGTTGAAGGTAACTCAAAATGCTTATATTTCTCTTCCTGAATTGTAATACTGATAATCTTCATTTACTTGGCGCCTCGTACCCTTCTTCACCTTGCTTCTTCTACTTGTTGAAACTTGTATCTACCTTCTGAATCTCTCATTGATTTTTATCATATGGGTGGATAGATATTCCTTCCTTAAGGCTCCTTATCAAGAAGCTTACACATTTTAGTACACACATGATCTGCTGAAGACCTCACATATACTTATCATAAGCATGATGCAAAATTGAGTTCCTCTGACTCAACTCTTCCACGGCTATATCTCTTACCAACCGACTTTCTGGATGTAGGTATCATTGTATTACGAATAAAATAGAATTTAGGAGTTTGAATTCTTACAAGTGAGCTCTACCATATGATCTAGAGTAAGAAGAAAGAGTGACAGTCCAAAATGCCATGTAGCCTCCTGCTTATAAGTGTGGTGCACCACACACCCATAAAAAAGACTCTACAAGACACGGCTTGTAGACTCCCTAGGACGGAACTGGTCTGATACCACTTTTGTCATGACCCAAACTGGGCCGCGACGGGCACCCGATACCTTACTCAACCGAGTACCAACGTAACGTATATTTCGTATCATACTATCATGGATAAAAGAGCCGGAAAAGCTATCGTGAGATAAGTAGAATAAAACATGAGTAAATACTCAACATTGGACGACCCAACATGAAATACAAACTTATACATATGACATACGAGCCAATAAGACCAAAATGATCACTCGTACATTGAACATAGGCTGACAAGGCCGGACAATCTTTCGTGTACATGACGTATGTCTACAAGCCTCTAAGAGTAGATAAACACCATAAAGGCCGGGACAGGGCCCCGCTATACTAATCAATACATGACCAAATCATACTGACCAAATAAGCAACTCCGGAGCAAATGGAGCATACCAACACCTTCCGCTGAGCTGATAGCCTACTTGGAGGACTCTCAACATGTCTATCGGGACCTGCGGGCATGATACGCAGTGTCCCCATGCCAAAGGGACGTCAGTACAAATAATGTACCTAGTATGTAAGGAATAAAAATCAGTAAATAAAAGACATAGCTAAACATAGAGTAAAAGACTCAACATATAAGTCTGAATAGCTCTGTGAATTATTTCATATTTATAATTTCATGCATATGCGCATATCTGTCATACCATGCATAGGTATAAGCATTCATAACATCATCAAGCCTCTGAGGGCATCCCATCATATCATCTCGGCCACTGTGGGCAAATCATCAACGTATACCAGCTGATCAGGTGGTGGTGCGTATATAACGCCATAACCTTTTCCTATATCCCATATACATATAATATACGCGTATATAACGCAATCTGGACATGGGTCAATGTACATGTATAAATAAATAAAATTCATATAAAATACATTAATAAGATTTCTCGAAATGTCATAACATCAATATGCCTTTTGGATAAACTTTCTCAACTACGTATTTTTCTGAGACCCATGAACAGAAGATATAATAATAATTCATATAGGAAATAAAAAATATAGACACCCTTAGTACTTCTATGAATAGAGTCATTTATGAAAGTTGTACGTTTAATCATTTCGTTTGTATCATTTGAATCATGCCAAAAAGAAAGAAGGGATAGCCTTAACATACCTGAGCCGATTCTCTTGACAATCCTTCCAACACCCGTCAAATGCGCCAAAACATGTAACGACAGATCAAAGTAGGGGAAAATTCGTATGATATTCTTAAGAAAGAATGTACCGTGCTCTCTTAGAATTGCATCTCACGCTGCTGTAGCGTTATGAAATTTTCATATGAATTCATTTGAGAATTCATCTGTTACTTGTTGAAGCTCTCACCCATAACCCTTAATGAATTAGGGAGGGTTCTTATTGTAGGTGTGGGACCCACTTTGTAAGATGACTTGGCCAACCATTCCTTCTAAACATGCCACCTAATCTCATAAATCAAAGAGTTATTATTTGGTTGATTAAGAATGGCACTTGCTGCCACGTTGGGGAGATGTCTCCATTAAGATTATCCACTAATTTTAATTAACTAGTTAATCTCCCACTATAAATTAATAATTACCCAATTACCAACATTATTAAGAATTATCTCAAATTATTTAAAATTCTACTCACTTTTAACACACTTTATACATCAAACTATCGTGGTCATGTGGTACCTTGTATGGCACTAGTCCATAAATACGGGGTATTATAGCTTGGACCGTATTTTATCTCAAAATGTCAAACTTCGATGAAACTCATTTTCTTTGATTCGCTTATCCTCTCACCTTCATGAATTTACTTATACACTTGCTTGAAATAGCATAATACTTATAATCTTAAAATAATCTCATTCCCGAGCTTACGCCGATTAACTTACGATGAAACTTTAACGTACGAAAATGCGGGATGTAACATCTCATTTCCGAGATTTCTTCAATTTACTTATGGCGTACTTTCTCGTACGAAAACATGGGGTGTAACAATGGACTTCTCAAATTTCGTCACCATCCTCAATCCGAGGTTAGTCTTGCTACTTACAGAGTACATGAGATCGGTTATACTTGTACTACACTCTGCACTTATTGTGCATATCCTGGTGCTATGGATAGAGTTGATTGTTAGAGAGACATACCAGTACCTTTTGAAGATTTCTAGGTAGCTCTGTTGTTCTGTTCGCAGGCCTTGGAGTCCCTTTCCTTACTTTTGTTATTATTGTATATGCACTTAAGATATTATTGTATCATTATTCAGACCCTTGTACTTACTTATTCTATTGAGAGCTCATGTACTCGTTGACACCAGGTTCTAAGATGGTATTTCAATTGTATCACTATTTGGCCACAATTTTTATCTTAATTCGCTTTTGTGATTATTTCTTACTGTTAATGAAGTTTATTTCTGTATATTGAATATTGCCTTGCATAGAAAGCAGTGTTAGGGGTCATATGGCTTCAGTGCGATTTGGGGTTGTGACACATTTAAGCCATAGGAACCACCAAATCATGGAGAAAATAAGACATTTGTATGACTACGGGTTAATAATAAAGCTCATCTTGGAAAAACAATCCTTTATGCCCAAATGAACAAGTCATATCCTTAAGCATACTCCTAAAACATATTTACAAATTATCACATAATCTTAGAATCAATGGAAACATGGATATTAATTTCACATAATCCAAACAAAGCATACATCAAGTTAACAATATCGGATATGGTCAAAACCTAGCTGGACAAATACGCTTTTCACCTTGCATGTACGTGGCTCCTAAATCGAGCAACAAATAGTAAATAGATCACCTATGGGGAGAATTTCTTCTTACAGGGATAGAGAAGAAGCCTATCTCCACTCGGTAAGCTGTAATCAATAATAAACCACCTTTCCGTTTAAATCATACACCAAACGACTCGAATCAAGTCAAATACAACTCAACAACGTCAAACAAAGTCGTAGGAATCAATTCTAACAATAAAGCTTTAATCTTTAATCAAATCCCCAAAAGTCAATTCGGGTCCACAAGGTCAAAACCCGAGTCAAGTGGCAGATTCTGACTACTTATAACCTCAAGATTCCAAATATGTAATTAGATTCAAAAATGGGGTCCAAATCAAACCTCAAATCCCCAAAATAAACCACTTAAGTTGTAGACAAATACCCTAAATTTCAATTTAAAATTTAAAATTTTTAGGTGTAGAAATCCATGGGAAAACAATATATAAAACCAAATCCAAGTGCAAATTCTTTATCTCCAATGCACTAGTGAGATTACTCTTCAAAATCTCCTCTTCTCGAAGTCCACGGCTCAAATATGAAAGAATAGGTAAAAATCCTGATATTTCAACTTATAAAGTCTACCCCGGCATTATCCTTCGCGATCGTGGCAGTACCCTCACGATAATTAAGTCCAAACAGCCTACAGTCCCGACTACACTTCGCGAATGTGAAGCCTCCAGTGTGAACGCGAAGACCAACTACACCCAAGCCTATGCGAATGCGGATGTCCATATGCAAACATGAAAGCCAACACTACCGCCAGACTCCACTACTGCACAAACACGAGCATCGTCATGCGAACATGATGCTTCTGACTGTTATCACTATGCGAATGCGAAACCATGTCCGGGAATGCGAAGGACAAACACCAGCCTAGCAAATCCTTTTTCGCGATCGTGAGCCTTGCTCTGCGATTGCGATGCACTGCATCACACCAGCACATCAGCTACTCCAAACTCAACAATAATGGTCTGAAACCACCTCAAATCTCTAGAGCCCATCCAATCATACCAACCAATCCCAGTACATTATCCAAACTTATCCAAGGGCTCGAAACACCACAAATAACATCAAAACCAATAATTAAATTATCAAAATCCTTCTCTTAACTTTCAAACCTTCAAACTTCGCCTAACGCGTCCGAATCCTACTTGGACATCCTAGATTAGAACCAAATTCGTACACAAGTTCCAATCAACTAAATGAACTTATCCAAGGTCTCTAAACCACAATCAGAGGCCGATAACACCAAAGTCAACTCCCAATCAAACGTAAGAACTCTCAAATTCTTCAACTTGCTATTTTTTGACAAATAGAACAAAATCTTCAAGGAACCTCCGAATCAAAATCGGAACACATGTCCATGTCAAAAAATCATCATACGAACCTATGGAAACTAGAAAATTTTAATTCCGAGGTCGTTTACTTAAAAGTCAAATCTTGGTAAACTCTTCCCACTTAAGGCTTCCAAATTGAGAACCACCCTTCTAAATCAACTCGAACCTATCAAAAATCTAAACTGACCATGCACGCAAGTCATAGTGCATCAAGTGAAGCTACTCAAAGTCTCAAACCACCGACCGGAATGTTAAATCTCAAAACGACAGATCGGATCGTTATATTCTCCCCCACTTAAAAATGTATTCATCCTCGAATGCGCCATAAGACATTCCAAAGTAGTCAAATAACTATATAAACTCATCATACATTCACCCACAAGTGATTCCATGCCACCTCAATCCATATAAGTCCATTAACACAATCTCGACTAAAGATTATTCCTTTAACCTTAATCCAGAAGCCTTAGAACAAAATTTTGACACTAAAACTCTTGCCAAGATCTTATCCCTGTATTACACATTGTATCAATCTCCACAAGATACATCAATTCATAGATGTACCCCCAACATGTAACCATACGATGTACCCCAAAGCTCATCTGCCCATAACTATGTCTCCTGCTAATAATAATTGTTCATTACCAAATCTGGTACAAGTAACATGCCTCATATCACATACAACCTTGTTCCAAATCTTCACAACACTGCAAATAATGAAATAAACATGTAGAAACTCATAACCACCCATCAAATAACGAGTCAGGGAGTTCTCTCGCCAACTACGAAAACTATCCAACAAGTGTAGCAGATATAACAATAAAAGCATAATGCTATGAACTCATCCCACAATGGGGTAATAACACACAAAAAATAAGTGCAAGGAATTGTATCCCACATAACTCCGTTGCAGCGTGCAACCCCACCTGACATTATAAGGTTGCAACGTGTAACCTTGGATATGGGAAAACCCATCGAGCCACAAAGCTCTTCATCAACCAACATATGTGTATTGAAAACAAACACGTAAAGTGCATAAACATAACCATAGGGAGACTGATAACATAATGTGTTACAAAAAGGTAAGCACTACTACGGTTCAATAAGAAAATCAGCATCTTAAGAGCAATCTCGCTCATATACCAACACAAGACCTAAATAAAATCACAACATGTGTGCAAATAATCAAGTCATCTCACAACCCATCATAGCATAAGAAAGTAACATATGGAATTATTTACTGTGCGAATAAAATCAACTCCATTGAGAATATGTATTCTACGTTGGATTGGGTTGCGTACTCTATCCATGACACATCTAATCGGATGTCAAATCCCGAACACACTTCACCAGTCTGCAATCAAGGGATAATATTCCTCTATGAGAATCTAATCTCTAAGCCTCACAGCTATAAAAGCTTCATAACTGATCTCTAAATCCCCCACTTAGGACTTCTACGTCACGCATATACAATCTCATTATGAGAAATACTTTCATAAATCTCCCGCATTAAGTAGCAAACTTGGACATCAACGAGTATCAACCACGCGATTCTTGTAGTACTAGTCAAGCATCCATAAAACAAAACACAATTCGTCTTCTCCAATACACACACTTCTCAGGCGATACAGATAATGCTAGCATTCTCTTAAATATCTCAAATCTCCCATGATGTCTAGAACTTATGAAATTCCTTTCAAAACTAAATCGCAACCTTGTCCATTCAATCCCATTTCTACACGGCATAATGCATCTATCATGCTATTATACGAAAATACGAGAATCCCATTATTAACTATGAATCACCAATAGAATACACACTTTATCCACTAGAATGTTCTACTTAACTTAATTCAGGAGAAAATCCCAACACGCAACAAACTTCCCATTCTTGTAGAAGACATCAACCGCAAGTCGCGATCAAAACCATCGCAAACGCTTTGGAGCACATTTCCACATAAGCAAACTATTAGAACTAATTACATTTAAATCAACTGAGTCACATAGACTACCAAACTCAAAAGTTTTGGCACAAAGAATATGTAAAGCCCTATCATACCAAAGGATCCGATATTTCCATTACCATGCTGACCCAAGTCGCTGCTATGAGCCAACTTCTTCATATTACTCATGACCGTCCTTCACGACAATACTATTCTTTCCAATTACACTATGAACCTCAATCAAAAATCATCCCAAGTGACCCATACATGAAACCTCGTCGTCCTAAGACCCGTAAGACAATTTATTCCCTCTCATGCACCAAATAGTTTCTCAAACCGAAATCCCTGCTCTAAAGAGACGATCTATGAATGAGAAGTTATTTCTCCCATATATTAATCACTACATCACAAATCTAATAATGATACATAAATACTCCAAGTCTCTTTTATAGTCCAGTGCAATTCTCTATTCCTTAGTCACACACAAACCTAGACATCTTTAGATACCACATAGTGAATCTTGAACCCATTAGAACCTCCTCGAGAGTCGTCCACTCTGTCCTAGTCCCGAGTACATAGGCAATCATACCGAACAACTAGTGCTCCGTTAGCACATGAATACTGCAGTTAGCTTGGCTCATGGGGTCTCACAGATACGAAGGTATTTCTAGAGGCAGCGTCACCCCTGTGGCTGAGTATGCGCAGGTACGAGGATGCCTGAAAGGAGGGTTTTAAGGCGAGCTTTAGCCCATTTTTCATTATTTTGATTTTTGGAACTCAGTGAGAAACAATTTTGTAGGAGATCTTCAATACTACTTTTTAGGTAAGTAATTTCTACTTCGATATGATTATCCATGTTGATTTCTCATGGATGCACACACCTTAATCATGGAATGTTTGAAGGAAATTTGGGGTTTTTGCATACACTTTAAGAGAGTCTATTTTAGGTTTCGACTATTAATTGGACATGGTTTTTGAATCTAATCACATCTTCAGACATTCCAAGTTATTAGTCATCCAAATTTGTTATTGGTTATGAATTTTGGGCACACGGGCCCGGGTTGATATTTGTTGACTTTTTGGGAATTCTTCAAAGATCGAAGCTTTATGGATTTGGATCGCTTCCTATAGCATTGTTTGACTTTCTTGGTTGATGATTAGATTGGACTTGCATGATTGAAGGTCTAGAGCGAGATTTCTATGCAATTTATAGTTGAAAGCTAGCCTGGATGACGTAAGTATCTTGACTAATCTTGTTGAGGGAAAAACACTTAGGATATGACTTTGTTTGCTTAATTGAAATATGTGAAAAATGACGTATATGCGAGATGACAAGCGTATATCGGGTGCTATGTATGAATCATGACCGGAGTAGTCTTTAGGTTGTACTATGCCTTGATTTGGATAATGTTCTTCTTGCTATCATGATTTATATGCTTGTATGACTACGGAAACCCCGTGAATCATTCTAGAGATCATGTGTAGGTGTTGATTCCCTGTTTGAGCATGATATTTTCTATTGTATGGCGTATTTGCATGATCTGAGTTGTAGTTGTACACTTCGTACATGCATACACCTTAGCATGTTATTTTTCTCAGTCCATGAGTATGTGATTTGATATTTGTTATTCCTATACATGTGTTCTTGTATATGATTTTTGTGTGATGGACTAGATTGAAAGCACATTAGTTGGTCCGTGTAGATTGAGTTATCATGGCACGTGATCTGTCCGTGCGGTTGTTATGATTATGGTATGTGAATTGTCTGTGCGGTAATGGCATGTCAGTTATCCGTGTAGCGTGTGGATAAGGATCAATCCCCCTAGGGTCACCCTCTTATGTTTCTCTCTTTATGGTATACATGCAGGTTGTGAGAAACCGACGGGTTTCTGGTTGACGTGGATGGAAAATTGATCATTGGTTGGACTTTGCATCTATTCTTTATTTGCAAACTCCTTGGATGAATACAAGATTTTTCTGCATATCTTCTTTATATTCTAGCTTTGGAATGTATATATTCCTTTTATGCATATCTTCTCTATATGCTTCTTTATTTGATGAAATGATTCATGGTACATATCTTCTTTATATGCGATGGTTGACATATTATTTGATATTACACATATCTTCTTTATAAGCAATGGTTGACGGATTATTTGATGTTTCACGCATATCTTCTCTATATGCAAGGGTTGGCAGATTATTTGACATTTCACACATATATTTTCTATATGTAATCTTTAATGACTTAAGGATGTTAGGCACATATCTTCTCTATGTGTTGAGCTGTTAAAGTGGTACGATACCTATGCATATCTTCTCTCTATGCAATTGTTGATGTATTACCTGATATCAAATACGTATCTCCTCTATATGTTTAAGCGCATATCTTCTTGATGTGCGCTGATTTGTTGTACATGTATTTCATGCTTAGATTTTGATACTAATGCTTGGGTACATAAATATCTCATTGAGTTGTACATGTTATGTAAAGTGCATATCATTGACCTGAGACCTCATCATTACTTAACTGAGGTTAGCCGGGATACTTACTGAGTACATAGGGTCAGCTGTTCTTATACTACACTTCTGCATCCTGCGTGCAGATCTTGGAGCTAAGTTGTTGTGGATGACGAAGGTTAGCATTAAAGTTGTATCTGTGATCCAGATTCAATCTACCATTTGTTTATGGTAGTTTAGGACTTCATTTCTATTTATGTAATATTCCGAACAGATGTTATACTTATTTTTCTTACGAGCTTTGTAAATCTAAATCTTAATGGCTCATGACTTGTACTACCATTCTTTGAGATAATTGTATGGATTTCACCTTCTTTATTATTGTCATTGATGATCGTTCATTAGAGTTGTATTATTCATTCTTTGGCTTACCTAGCATGTTGGGGTTAGGTTCCATCATGACCAGGTAGGATTTTGGGTCGTGACAAGTGCACTCCCAACCTTGTGACAGTCGTCCAATCTTCCTCATGCAATCCAGACTCACATCGTAGCACATACATCACACTTGATAGAAGGTAAAACTCTTCATAAGAACCTCATAAGAAACATGCACCTCCAATATTCTCATATGAGATATCCCACCCGTGTAACCTCAAATCTCCCTATGATCTTGCCATTGATACAATCACTATGTAATCAATCAATCTCCCGAGTCAACACTCGTCCATAGGCTGGAAGAATCAATTTCATTCCACCGATGAACAACTTTTGATCCACTGGCTCACCCAAAACTCAATACTATATTGTACACCAAGATGATAATCAAACATTTATATTCCTTTAGTAGCTCAAGTAAACCCTTCTCGAAAAATTCGAACTCTCAAAGTGTAAGAATTCATCACCAAAATGAAATGCACAATGACCCAAATAGCATCAAACTTCTTCGAGATCCGTGGCAACACTACCACAAAACCCGTAATGATACGCTCCCACTTCCACTCAGGTATAGACATCTTCCAAAGCTCATTCTTGACCTACTGACAAACAAACTCCACAAGACATGACAATAATGTCCTTCATCCTCCTCTATCTATAATGTTGTTTCAAACTATGATACAGATCCGTATCACTTGAATGAATAGAATACTGCAATCTATGAGCCTCCTCAAGAATAAACTCCCTCAAACCATCAACACTAGAAACACCAATCTGTCCATGATGTTGTAATACACCGCCATCACTAAGGACCACCTCCTTAACACCACATCGCAACACCGTGTCCCTAAGGACAAGCAAATGAAAATCATCACACAAATGAACTTTGATGCGCTCAAATAAGGATGAACGTGCAACCACACCAGCTACAACTCCACTATGCTCAGATATATCCAATCTCTCAAATCTAGAATCCAAGACCCGAACATTCATAGCCAAATGCCTCTCCTCCGTTGGAGTAAATGCCAAACTACCCATACTTCCTGCTGCCTCAAATTCAAATCCTCATGCCTGAACAATTGCTGAAGAATTCAATAGCCAGTAGAAACCTCCCATCTGTACAAATAATGCCTCAAAGTCTCAAGCATAAGCATGATAACTGCTAACTTCAAATCTTGAATCGGTTAATCCTTCTTAGGGAGCTTCAACTACCGCAACAAGTAGGCAATCATCCTACCATTATGCACCAACACTGTGTCAAAACCAGTGCATGAAGCATCACAACACCATGTATGGCCCTAAACCGGTGGGCAAAACCAACACCGAGATGGCTTTAAATGGAAAACCCCTCTTCAAAGCAAAGATAATAGGATGCCACATAACACAAGGGAAATTCATACCACACTATATATAAAACATCACCTTCACCGGCCTGTGCGCATCTGATATCGAGTGCTTCACATCACATACGAATGAATATGAGGGACTTGAAGATATAGGCTTCAAGCGGAATAAAGTCGCACGATGATGAATCAAGAAAGGGAAGTTTCCTAAAGTCTTATAGCCTCTCACAGTTAGATTCTGACGTCTCTGTATTGATCCACAAGACTCTACTAGGAAGGCTCGTGATTATTGAGACCCGTAGAACCTAGAACTCTGATACCAACTTGTCACGATCCAAAATCTCACAAAAGGTTGTTATGGCATCTAACCCGCTCGCTAGGCAAGCCAACAAAAAACAAAAGCCATAGAATCCAATCTTTAAGCCATTAACTATTTCATGACTAAAATAATAATGCGAAAATAAATGTCAATTCAATATCATAAATACAATTCAACAACAAGGTGTAAATATGACCACAACTATCTAACAAATGCCCAAAATCTAGTGTCACTATATCACGAGCATCTAATAAGAGTAACTAGAGTCAAGTGAATAAATACATCTATCCGAAAAAGAATACATGAATAGAAAATAGATAAGTAGGGAAGGGGGACTCAATGTGCTACGGATCGAATCAAATACAATAGCTCGGCACAAAGTCTCCAATAATACTCCTACTCAATCAAAGGGTATCACTAATACCGGTCTCAGAACCTACACAAAATATGCAGAAGTGTAATATGAGTACAATACCATTGTAATAAGTACGTATCAAGTCTAGCCTCGAAGAAGTAGTGGCGTGGGGTCGACGCCAACACTTACTAATAGCCCAATAATCAGATAAAGCATGAATTGGATACGAGATAAGACATTATATCATCAAATAAGGTATTAAATCTAGATACACAGTTCATACAGAAATTTATGCGTGCTTCACAGATATTAGTAAATTAAATCAGGTGTCAAATACCTCAATCCTCGCATCAAGATATGAATCATGTCAACAACATCTATATAAGTTAGTTGCATGAGTTTACGATATGTACATATACATGCTCAAGATCCCTTTCTCAATACCTCACAGCATAAATGCATGTTCCTGACACAAGCCACGTGTACAACCAAGCACCACAATTCCTGGTGCCTATGTTCATAGGGCCCAAGGAAACATAGATAATCACCTGACTCCGGGGGGATGAATCCATATCCAAGCATATGATCATTTTATACTTAATTATCATTAATCAATAATCGATAATCAATATCCACTCACATTGTCTTTGGTGCCAAATTTCTAAATATTTTCTTAATTATATATAAGATAATATAATTAAGAGGCACCGACCATTAACAAAAGCTCGTAGAGCTAAAAGATGGCTATGGCAAATCATGTAATTCATTTTATTGCAAAAGCTTAATAAGCAATTTGAGCATGCACACGTTTAATCATCTTAATTAACATGAGTCATTTAAGCCATAAGAACCACCAAATCATTGAGCAAATAAGACATTTGTACGACCACGAATTAATAATAAAGTTCATCCGTAACGACCCGACCGGTCGTTTCGAGAGTTATAGCCCCATTTCCCCCATTTATGCTTTTTTGTATTCTTCAGCTATATTATGTTATGTCGGGTTAGTTGGTCCAGGTCCGGAGTGGTTTCTGAGTGAATTGAGACACTTAGTCTCTTTATTAGAAGCTTAAGTTGGAAAAGTCAACCGGATATTGACTTATGTGTAAACGACCTCGAATCTGAATTTTGATGATTCCGTTAGCTATGTTAAGTGATTTTAGACTTAGGAGCGCGTCCAGAATGTGATTTGAAGGTCCGTGGTAGAATTAGGCTTGAATTGGTGAAAGCTAGAATTTCAGATTGGATTTTGATATCGGGATCAGATTGGATTTCTGAAAGTTGGAGTACGTTCGTGGTTCATTTCGGACTTGTGTGCAAAATTTGAGGTCATTCGGGTGCGGTTTGATAGGTTTCGGCGTCGTTTGCGGAATTTGGAAGTCCAGAAGTTCTTAGGCTTGTATCCGAGGGTAATTTGGTGTTTTGATGTTGTTTTGAGTGATTTGAAGGTTATATGACTTGTTGGCATGGGTTTATATGACTTGTTGGCATGTTTGGTTGAGGTCCCGAGGGCCTCGGGTGAGTTTCAGGTGGTTGACGGATCATTTTTGGCCTTGGTGAGATAGCTGATCTGCTGTTGTATTTTGGTTCTGGTTTCCTCGTACGCGTTCGCGAGAAGGGCCACGCGTTCGCAAAGAGTGTTTCTGAGATGGTGGATTTTTTTTCTACGCGTTCGGGTAGGGCAGTGTGTGCATCGCGAACGCGTGAGTGGTGTCGCGTTCGCGAAGAAGAAATCTGGGTAGAAAATGTTAAATTCAAAAATCGACGGTTGGAGCTCATTTTTCATATTTTGAGCTAGAAGTCACGGATTTGGGCGATTCTTGATGGGATTTTCACATAGTTGATTGGGGTAAGTATTTCTCCCTTAGTTTTGGTTAAATTCCATGGTTATATCTTGGTTTTTGTCATCTAAATTGTGATTTGGGGTGAAAAATTGGGGAAAAAGTGGAAGAGTTCTTGAGATGGAATTTTGAGATTTTGAAGGGGATTTTGTTGTTGGATTTTGGTAAATTTGGCATGACTAGACTCGTGTGTGAATGGGCTTTCGAGTTTTGTGACTTTTGTTGGATATCGAGGTGTGGGCCTGGGGGCCGGGTTTGAGCGAATTTCGGGTTTTTGAGTCTAATTTGGTAGTTTTTCTTTTGGAATTTATTCCTTTAGCACATATTGATGGTATTGTACTGGTTGTAAATAGATTCGGAATACTTGGAGGCCGAATCGAGGGGCAAGAGCATCGCGGAGTAGAGATTTGCTTGGTTTGAGGTAAGTAACGATTGTAAATCTAGTTCTGAGGGTATGAAACCCCGAATTTTTGTGGCATGTAACTATTTGGAGGTGACGCACGTGCTAGGTGACGGGCGTGTGGGCGTGCACCATTGGGGATTGTGACTTGGTCCGTCCCATAGCAACTGTAAAGTTGAATATACTGTCGTAGCTATATGCTTCTTATGTTTTTTTAGAAAGATTTACAGTAAATCATGCTAGATGACATGTCTAGGCCTTATGCCAGTATTGTTTGGACCAGTGGAGGTCTTTTCTTGTTGTCCTCTCACTGTTTTTGGTTGATAATCTGTACTCAGTCATGTTCATGCATTTTTACATAATAGCTCAGTCTCTGTTTCTTTATTTGATGCATCATATCAATGTTGTTTGGGCTGATTACTTGTTTTCTGAGAGCCTGAGAGACCTGAGAGATTATGACTGAGTAAGGCCGAGAGCCTGATTGTGAGGACATTTATGGGATCGGGCTACACGTCGCAGCATGTTTCATTGATTCTGCCATGATGGGCATTGATATAGCGCTTGGGCTGAAGGAGCCCTTCCAGAGTCTATACACATCCCCAGTGAGCGCAGGTACCTACTGAGTGCGAGTGCCGAGTGTCGAGTGATGAGTGATTGGGAGGCATGAGTGATTGTGAGGTTGGAGTGACTGGGAGGACTGAGTGATATTTCGCCCGAGGGGCGGTATATGATTTCATCCTTTTATGCTCATAGCTACTTTGAGTCCTTGTTTGAGAACTGTTGAAAGATATTTTTATTGGTTTTACCTGAACTGGATTTAAACAAGCTGATTTGACTTAAACACTTGTTTTTAAAGCATGTTGTACTTTACAGGATTGTATTGATATGAACTATACATGCATCTAGCTCGTCATTACTTCTCAGCCTTTATTTACTGCTGTTACTTACTGAGTTGGTGTACTTACGTTACTCCCTGCACCTTGTGTGCAGATCTAGGCATTTCTGGCCATAGTAGCGGTTGTTGATATATTCAGTAGCGGATCATCGGAGATAGCAAGGTAGCTGCCTCGCGATCGCAACCCTATTTTTCTTCTTCCTTATCTTCCCCTTAGTTGTATTGGTTTTTCCTAGACTATTGTAGTCTTGATATTATCAGACAGTTTGTAGTAGTTGTTCATCACTTAGTGACACCCCGATGTCGGGCTATCTTTTCCGCATTCTATTTTTATTTTGTTTTGAACTCTTTAATGAAGATTCCAGTAAAGTAAAGCTTTGACTTATCTTTTAAATGAAATATCGACGTGTTTTGGAAATGTGTCGGCTTGCCTAGTGCCATGACAGGCGCCATCATGACGGGTTAGGTTTGGGTCGTGACAACTTGGTATCAGAGCCTAGGTTACATAGGTCTCATGAGTCATGAGTGGGTTTAGTAGAGTCTTGCGGATCGGTACGGAGACGTCTATACTTATCTTCGAGAGGCTGCAGAACCTTTAGGAAAATTCCACATTCTTGAACTCTTGTTGTGCGAATCTGTTGATTATAGTAACTAAACATTTGTTGTTTTATTCTCTCATAGATGGTGAGGACTCGTACTACCGGTCAGTAGGGCCAACCACCAGTACCACCAGCCAGGGCCACGAGAGGTTGAGGTTGTGGTAGGGGCAGAGGTGCAGCCCGCACAACAGCTAGGAAAGTACCTACAGATCCACCAGTTTCCCCAGATCAGGACCAGTTTCCCGTTGTTGATGCACCAGCTCAGGCACCACTTGTGCCTATTGTGATTCCGGGCCTTCAGGAGGCCATAGCTCAGATTCTGACTGCGTACACTAGCCTTGCTTAGGCGGTCTCTATTTCTGCTGCCGCAACCACTTCTCAGGCCGGGGGAGGTGCTCAGACTCCCACTGCCCGTACACCAGAGCAAGTGGTACAGGGATTCCAGACATCGGGGGCACCACCAGCCCAGCCGGTTACAGCTGCTTAAGACTATGTGGTTCTTGCTATGCCTGAGGATGAGCAGCGTAGATTGGAGAGATTTGGGAGACTCTAGCCTCCATCTTTTAGTAGTGTAGAGGGTGAGTATGCACAGGGTTTCTTGGATAGGTGTTAGAGGATACTCCGTACAGTAGGTATTCTGGAGATCAATGCGATCTCGTTCACTACCTTTCAGTTCTATGGGGCTGCATTCAGTTGGTGGGAGGCTTACGAGAGGTGTAGGCCGGTTAGCGCAACACCCCTCACTTGGCAGCAGTTCTCCATTATCTTTCTGGAGAAGTTCATGCCTCAATCCCACAGAGAGGAGCTCCGAAGATAGTTTGAGAAGCTTCGTCAAGGTGATATGTCTGTGACGCAGTATGGGATGCGATTCTCGAAGTTGGCCTGTCATGCTATCTAGTTGGTTCCCACAGACAGGGAGAGGATCAGGATGTTTATACATGGCCTCACTTATCCGTTGCGATTGCTTATGACCAGACAGAGAGTGTCTGGTGCTACTTTTGATGAGGTTGTCAATATTTCTCGGCAGATTGAGATGGTTCGCAGTCAGGAGAAGGTTGAGAGGGAGGCCAAGAGGCCTCATTGATAGGGTGGATTCAGTGGTGCTCCTCATGGGGGTCAGTTCCAGCACGACAGAGGCTGTCTATTCAGGCATGTTTAGTCAGCCCGCCCAGTTCACCCTGGTGCATCGTCGTGCCATAGTTCTCACAGTTCTCATCAATGCCACTCATCACTCAGTGCCCTCTCAACCTAGAGTTTATCCCATGCTCCGTCAGTTCAGGTTTCCTCTATGCCAGGTTCTTCTACCAGTTATTCCGGTGCTAAGGGTTTCCTTCAGTCCCCGTTACCCGCACTAGGGAGTTGTTTTGAGTGTGGGGAGTTTGGGCATATGTGGAGGTAGTGTTCTCGTCGTCATGAGGGTCCATCTCAGTAGAGGAGTCAGCCTTCGACTTCAGCACCAGTTACTTCACCACCCGCCCAGTCTGCTAAGGGTGGAGGTCAGTCAACTAGGGGTCGCCCTAGAGGAGGAGGCCGATCAGGTGGTGGTGAGGCCCGTTTCTATGCCCTCCCAGCCAGAGCAGATGCTATTGATTCAGATGCTGTGATTACAGGTATTGTCTCAGTTTGCCACAGAGATGCCTCTATATTATTTCACCCGGGTTCCACTTATTCATATGTTTCCTCGTATTTCGCTCATTTTCTATATATGCTCCGTCAGTCTTTAGTTTCATTTGTTCATGTATCTACTCCTGTGGGCGATACTATTGTTGTGGACCGCGTATATCGGTCATGTGTGGTGACTATTAGGGGTCTGGAGACCAAAGCAGATCTCTTGTTGCTTAGTATGGTCGATTTTGATGTGATATTGGGTATGGATTGGTTGTCTTCATGTCATGCTATTCTAGATTGTCATGCTAAGACCATGACGTTGGTGATGCCGGGGTTCCCGAGGGTTGAGAGGAGCGGTTCTGTAGACTATGTACCTAGTAGGGTGATTTCATATTTGAAGGCTCAGCGTATGGTCGAGAAGGGTTGTCTATCCTATCTGGCTTTTGTGAGAGATGTTAGTGCAGAGAATTCTACTATTGATTCTATTCTGGTGGTACGTGATTTTCCTGATGTGTTTCCTGCAGACCTATCGGGCATGCCGCCTGACAGCGATATTGACTTTGGTATTGATTTGGTGCCGGGCACTCAGCCTATTTCTATTCCACCGTATCGCATGGCACCGACAGAGTTGAAGGAGTTGAAGGGACATCTTTAGGAACTCCTTGATAAGGGGTTTATTCGTCTTAGCGTGTCACCTTGGGGTGCACCGGTTCTATTTGTAAAGAAGAAAGATTGTTCCATGAGGATGTGCATTGATTACAAGCAGTTGAACAAGGTCACAGTTAAGAACAAGTATCCTTTGCCTCGTATTAATGATTTGTTTGACCAGCTTCATGGAGCGAGGGTGTTTTCCAAGATTGATTTGAGGTTCGAGTATCACAAGCTGAAGATTCGAGATTTGGATATTCTTAAGACAACTTTCAGGACCCGTTATAGCCATTATGAGTTCCTTGTGATGTCCTTTGGGCTGACCAATGCCCCAACAACGTTCATGCATTTGATGAATAGTGTATTCCAGCCCTATTTGGACTCATTCATTATTGTATTCATTGATGACATCCTGATGTACTCTCGTAGCTAGGAGGAGCATGCTCAGCACTCGAGGGTTATGTTACAGAGATTGAGGGAGGAGAAGCTTTATGCAAAGTTCTCCAAGTGTGAGTTTTGGCTCGGTTCAGTAGCATTCTTGGGGCACGTGGTGTCCGGTGAGGGTATTCCGGTGGATCCGAAGAATATAGAGGTGGTGCAGAGTTGGCCTAGACCGTCCTCAGCCACGGAGATTACTAGCTTTCTTGGTTTGGCGGGATATTACCGTCACTTTGTGGAGGGATTTTTATCTATTGCATCGCCTTTGACCAAATTGACCCAAAAGGGTTCTCCTTTCAAGTGGTCGGACAAGTGTGAGGAGAGCTTTTAGAAGGTCAAGACTGCCTTGACCACAACTCCAGTGTTAGTTCTGCTATCAGCTTCAGGTTCTTACACCGTGTATTGTGATGCCTCGAGAATAGGCATTAGATGTGTTCTGATGCAGGAGGGTAGGGTGATTGCCTATGCCTCGTGCCATTTGAAGACCCATGAGAAGAACTATCCTGTCCATGATCTTGAGTTAGCAGCCACTGTTCACGCCTTGAAAATTTGGCGCCATTATTTGTATGGGGTTCATTGTGAGATCTATACTGTTTAAGCGAAAGGATCTTAGAGCATCAGCGGAGATGGTTAAAGCTTCTTCAGGACTATGATATCACTATTTTGTACCATCCGGGGAAGGCCAATGTGGTGGCCAATGCTTTGAGTCACCGGGTGGAGAGTTTGGGGAGTTTAGAATATCTTCTGGAAGCAGAGAGACCCTTGGCATTGGATGTTCAGGCCTTAGCAGACCAGCTTGTTAGACTGGATATTTTGTAGCATAGTCAGGTATTGGCTTGCATGGTCTCCAGGTCTTCTTTTTATGATAGTATCAGGGAGCGTCAGTATGATGACCCCCACCTGCTCATTCTTCACGACAGGGTCCGACGAGGTGATACTAGGGACGTGACTATTGGTGATGATGGCGTGTTGAGGATACAGGGCCGGATATCTGTGCCTAATGTAGATGGGCTTCGGGAGTTGATTCTTGAGGAGGCCCATAGCTCGCGGTATTCCATCCATCCGGGTGCCGCAAAAATGTACTAGGATTTGAAGAAGCACTATTGGTGGAGGCGGATGAAGAAGGATTTAGCTGTGTTTGTGGCTCGATGTCTCAACTGTCAGAAGGTTAAGCATGAGCATCAGAGACCGGGTGGCTTGCTTAAGAGATTAGAGATCCCGGAGTGGAAGTGGGAGCGGATCACCATGGACTTCATATTTGGGCTCCCATGGACTTCGAGAAAGTTCGATGCTATTTGGGTTATTGTGGATCGGTTGACCAAGTCCGCGCACTTCATTCTAGTTGGTACTACTTAAACTTCAGAGCGGTTGGCTGAGATTTATATCGGAGAGATTGTTTGCCTGTATGGTGTCCCTGTTTCCATCATTTCCGATTAGGGTACTTAGTTTACATCGCAGTTTTGGAGGGCCGTGCAGTGAGAGTTGGGTACCCAGGTCGAGTTGAGCACAACCTTTCACCCTCAGACAGACGGACAGTCCAAGCGCACTATTCAGATATTGGAGGACATGTTGTGCGCTTGTGTCATTGACTTGGGTGTTCATGGGACCAGTTTCTAGCGCTCGGGGAGTTTGCATATAATAATAGTTATCAATCGAGTATTCAGATGGCTCCGTACGAGGCCTTATGTGGGAGGAGGTGTAGATCTTCGGTAGGATGGTTTGAGCCAGGTAAGGCTAGACTCTTGGGTACAGACTTGGTCCAGGATGCATTAGATAAGGTGAAATTGATTCAGGAGAGGCATCGTACGGCGCAGTATAGGCAGAAGAGCTATGCGGACAAGAAGGTCTGTGATGTGTCTTTCATGTTTGGGGAGAAGGTTTTGCTGATGATATCACCCATGAAGGGTGTTATGAGCTTTGGGAAGAGGGGCAAGTTGAACCCCTGGTTCATTGGGCCTTTTGAGGTGCTTCAGAGGATTGGGGAGGTGGCTTATAAGCTTGCCTTGCCACACAGTTTGTCGAGTGTGCATCCGATATTTCATGTTTCCATGCTCCGGAAGTATGTTGGTGATTAGTCCCATGTTTTGGACTTCAGCACGGTTCAGTTGGAGGGTGATATGACGTACGATGTGGAGCCAGTGGCCATTTTGGATCGACAGATTTGGAAGTTGAGGTCAAAGAACATAGCTTCAGTGAAGGTTCAGTGGAGAGGTCAGCCTGTGGAGGAGGCCACCTGGGAGACCGAGCGGGAGGTGCGGAGCACATATCCATACCTATTTGAGACTCCAGGTATGTTTCAAGACCCGTTCGAGGTTGAACGTCTATTTAAGAGGGGGAGGATGTAACGACCCACGCACTTCAATGGAAGTGAATTGAGACACTTAGTCTCTTTAATAGAAGCTTAAGTTGGAAAAGTCAACCGGATGTTGACTTATGTGTAAACGACATTGGATCTGAATTTTGATGGTTCTGTTAGCTCCGTTAGGTGATTTTGGACTTATGAGCGCATCCAGAATATGATTTGGAAGTTCGTGGTAGAATTAGGCTTGAATTTGCGAAAGCTAAAATTTCGGCGATTTTGGCCGGCATTCAAAATTTTGATATCGGAATCGGATTGGGTTTCTGAAAGTTGGAGTACGTTCATGGTGACATTTTTGACTTGTGTGCAAAATTTGAGGTCATTGGGACTCAGTTTGATAGGTTTCGGTGTCGTTTGCGAAATTTGGAAGTCTAGAAGTTCTTAGGCTTGAATCCGAGGGTAATTTGGTGTTTTGATATTTTTTTGAGTGATTCGAAGGTTCGACTAAGTTTTCATGGGGTTATATGACTTGTTGGCATGTTTGGTTGAGGTCCCGAGGGCCTCGGGTGAGTTTCGGGTGGTTAACGGATCATTTTTGGCCTTGGTGAGATAACGAATCTGCTGCTGTATTTTGGTTCTGGTTTCCTCTTACGCGTTCGCAAGAAGGGCTTCGCATTCGCGAAGAGTGTTTCTAATATGGTGAATTTTTGCCCTATGCATTTGCGAAGGTGAGGACGCGAACGCGAAGGGTAGGGCAGTGTGTGCATCGCGAACACATGAGTAGTGTCACGTTCGCGAAGAAGAAATCTGGGCCGACAATGTTAAATGCAAAAATCGAGGGTTTGAGCTCATTTTTCATATTTTGAGCTAGAGGTCACGAATTTGGGCGATTCTTGACGGGATTTTTGCGGAGTTGATTGGGGTAAGTGTTTCTCCCTTAGTTTTGGTTAAATTCCATGATTATATCTTGATTTTTATCATCTAAATTGTAATTTGGGGTGAAAAATTGGGGAAAAAGTAGAAGAGTTCTTGAGATGGAATTTGAGGTTTTGAAGGGGGTTATGTTGTTGGATTTTGGTAAATTTGGTATGACTAGACTTGTGAGTGAATGGGCTTTTGAGTTTTGTGACTTTTGTCAGATATCGAGGCATGGGCCCGGGGGCTAGGTTTGAGCCAATTTTTGGTTTTGAGTCTAATTTGGTAGTTTTTCTTGTGGAATTTATTCCTTTAGCACATATTGATGGTATTGTACTGGTTGTGATTAGATTCGGAGCATTTGGAGGCCGAATCGAGGGGCAAGAGCATCGCGGAGTTGAGATTTGCTCGGTTTGTGATAAGTAACGATTGTAAATCTAGTCCTGAGGGTATGAAACCCCATATTTTTGTGTCATGTAACTATTTGGAGGTGACGCACATGCTAGGTACAGGTTACATGACTGAAGGTAGCAACAACTATGAGTTTGAAAGAATTCCGACCACAAGTCGTGGTGTGAGAAAGAGGCCTAAAGGGGGGAATGCCTTGGCCTTTGGATTTATTAATAGAACAGTTGCCTAGATGGAAAGGACTGTATTAAAGTATTAGTAAGAGCTATAGGCTATGAGACTTCTAAGCACATTAGTCCGCATTCGAGGACAAATATTCCAAAGGGGGAATGATGTTATACCCTATGTTTTCGTACGTAAGAGTACGTCGCAAGTCAATTGATGTAAGACCAGAAATGATATCATATTTGAATTTACATAAAGTACGTTAATCATATTACCGTGGAGGTTACAAATATTTAATATCATGAATAACAAGTACCAAGAGGTTTGGAAGTCTTAGAAGCTAAATGAATTGAAGAAAATAAGTTTCGACGAAAGTCGACAAGTTTGGAATGATATAACATGTTAGAACCAAGTCTCCAACTTTAAAATAACATAGATTTGATCTACGATTATAATACCTTTTCATTCTTTGCTTCTGCACCATCATCCTCATATAAGCCAAATTCTGGTTCTCATCAAGCAAATCCAACCTAACCAACATAGCCTCAGCTTTTTCTGGCTCATTTATCACGAAAGACCTCATAGTAAGTTCACCTATCTCCACCGAAATCAGATCCTCTGTTTTGTATATGAGGGAAAAAGGTGTTCCTCCCGTGTTTTGTTTTGTCGTGGTTCAGTATGCATATAGTATTCCCGGTGACTCTTCAGACCACCTGCCTTTGGAACCTCTAACTTCTTTTTGAGGTTTTGAATTATTACCTTATTTTTTGACTTTGCTTGACCATTAGAACTTGTATCATATGGAGACGATGTAATCCTCTAATATTCAGTCCTTCTAAGAATTTTCGACTATGGAGCCTATAAATTGTGCCCCATTATCACATGCAATTTCTTTTAGTACTCCAAATTGACAAATAATGTTATCCAAAATGAAATCTATCACCTCTCATTCTCCAACCTTCTTGAAAGTACCTTCTTCAACCCATTTAGAGAAATAATCAATCATAATCAAAAGAAATTTTACTTGTCCAGGTCCCTGAGGCAAAGATTTAACTATATATATTCCCCATTTCATGAACAGCCACAACGACACAATTAAATGCAAAATTTCAGCCGACTGGCATACTAACTAAGAATAACATTGACATTTATCACACTTTTGCACAAATGACTTAGCATCATGTTCGACTCGGGGCCAATAGTACCGGCTCTCATTAACTTTAGCAGCAATTAATCTGCTCCGGACTGATTGCCACAGACTCCTTCATGAACTTTCCTTATTACATAATCAGCTTCGGCTGGTCCTAACAATCGAGCCAACAGACCTTGAAAATATCTCTGGTATTGTTGTCCATCAATAAGACAATACCAGGCAGATTTTGTTCTAAGTGCCGGGAGACGTTAAAATCCTCAAGCAATTTGCCATGTCTTAAATAATCAATAAATTTATTTCTCTAATCCCAAACTAGGTTTGTTCAATTAACTTTGCAATAACCATCCATATCTAGGACTAAATACAACAACTGTACAATTGAATCGGAATCAGCGCCCTTCAATTCCGTTGAAGAACCCAAACTAGCTAGTTCATTTGCCTCCACATTTTCCTCTTTGGAATATGGATCACGGAACACTCCCTGAACCGGAAAATAAAACTTGGACTTTGTTTAAGTACTATGTCCTACGTTCTTCTTAAGCGTCAAAAATTCTATATATCTGATTGACAACCAGCTGGGAATCACACTTCACTTCAATCACCTCGGAGCTTAGTTCTCAAGCTAATTTGAATCTTGTGATCGTAGACATACTCGGCTTCAGTGTTAGCTAAAGAAATAGTTGTGTGAGGCCTACCTTAAGATTTCTCATGAAGAAGTAATGTAAGGCCCCGTAAAATTTTACCGAAAACCTAGGGTTTGTGGTTCAGACTTTTAGGGTTGAACACTGCGTTAGGGAGTTGGATAAAATTTTTGGAAGTGCATGTCATTTTCTGCTGCCCATTATGCGATCGCAGAACTGATCTGCGGATCGCAAATCTGCCGCAGACTAAGGCGGAAATCTGGGAAATATTCTTGGACCATTATGTGGCCGCATAACCATTTTGCGGGCAGCATAATCCATCGCAAACCTAGCAAAAAAATTCCTGGAGGGAAATTCTGCGGCGTATTATGCGATCGCAGAATAGGTCTGCGGACCGCAGACCGGTCGCAGAGTGAGGTATGGGTGCCTAGTTCCGGAGGGCCATTATGCGTCCCATTTTGCGGACACTATTCATCAAATGCATGATCTGTGTCGAGGATTCATTTTGCTAAATATTTTTACCCGACCCTATTTTTATTAATAGTCCTTGGGGCTCATTTTGAAAGAAAAATTTGATATTTTAGAGACAAGGGAGAGTGTTCTAGAGAGAGAGAGAGGAGGAAACCCTAGGCTAATTGTTCATCCATTCATTCTCAATAGTTGGAAAATTCACAAGGAAAACTCACAAGGTCTTCAACCAAGAGGCAAGATTCTAGCCCTAACCCTCAATTACGAAATTTTTGTTTGGGAATAGATAATGGGGAGGAAGGTTTTGAGGATGAGGGTTGTTGTTTATGCATGCATGTACATTCATGAGTTGTGGGAAGGTAGTTGAACTCAAATGGGTAGACCATGGGTTGTGGGGTGAAGGAAATCCTTCATAGGAGAAGCTAGAAACAATAATGCCCAACTAGTGTTTGATAAAATGCTCAAATGAGCTGAAAACATGAATATCCTCCTTATTTGTGTTCAATTTTGCTGTCTCTAAATAGATCAAAGTTGCTAGGATTTTCGAAATAGTGTAGAGAATTATGAAAAGCTCAAAGCGAGGTATGAAGGCTAAACTATTCTTCTGGTATCAGAATTCCCGAAACCTTGTAAAATTCTATCATGTGAGGTCTATCTTGAAACACTATTGATGTGGGGTATTCAAACTAGTAAATTTAATTCCCAATTGGTATAATGTGTTAGAACCCTCGTGTGTTAATGATTCTCTATTTTTAACTTAATTATGTTATACCCGCTTTTGATAGAAGATCTTGTATGAAATCAATGTGATTAAACACTTATTTCTCATATGATGAGACCTTGTGAACTTACAGTTGCTAAGGCCAAAGGTGCCAAATGATTGGTTTAAAAGGGAAATCTCTTGTACAAACTATTATCATTTTGGGAATCCAAAGTGTGGCATTGTGAATACACCTCTACCCGCATACAATGGGGTGAGGCTGTGGGCCGCTTTGTGTAGATTTGTGATATTGTGAATACAGCTCCACCCGCATATTAATCAGCTAATATTCAACTAATCAGCTAACCAAGATGGATATTCAACTTCGTGTATTGAACTAATATTAAGTAACCTAGTTACCTCCTCCTTAACAAATATGTTTCTGATCTCGTCTATTGGCCGCTTTTTCTACTTTACCGGAGGGAAATTAAGATCCAAGCTTAGCTTGTGAACTACCACTTCGAGCAGGATACATATTATATTTAAGTAAGACCATGCAAAACAATCAGCGTTAGCCTTAAGAAATTCATTAATATTACATCGGAGTTCGGGGCTTAACCTCGTTCCCAAGTAAACCTTTCTTTTAGGGAATTCAATGAACAAAGTGACTTGATCAAGTTCTTCTGCGGTTGATTTTGTTGCATATGTATCTTCTGATACCCGAAAAGATCTGGGTACCTAGTAAATATCCAATGTCTCCTCCTCACTGCTGTCTTCCCTCGATATTTCCATTGGGTTTGAATTAAAAGTTGGCCCCAGTACTTCTAATTGCTATTTATTATCTCCATCTTCCTTACAGTTTGACAATGTAATTGCATTCATTTCCCTAGTAGCAGGCTTGTCACATCTAATAGACTTAACTCCATCCGAAATTGGGAATTTTAGCAACTAGTGATAAGTTGATGGAACAACTTTCATATCGTGGATCCATGGCCTATCGAGAAATCACGTTGTACCTCATATCTATGTCCACAACTTCAAGTAACGTTGATTTCGTCACTCCCTCAGTGTACGTAGGCAACACGATTTCCCCTCAGGTCGTCACACTTGTTAAGTTTAATCCAGCCAAAAGCTTAGTTGCCGGAACTATATTACCGATCAGCTTTGCTTGTTCTAGGACTCTTAGTTGAATAATATTGGACAAACAACCTGGATCAACAAACACACATTTAATTTTGAAATCTTAAACATTAAAGATATTACCAGAGCATTATTGTATGGTAAAGTAAGGCCATCTGCATCTTCCTTGTTGAAAGTAATTTAAAATACTTTAAATTAGACCTTTAATTTTTCTTGAGTTTTATGCCATTTTTAGGAATTTTTATTTTTGGTTTACATATTTAGTCGCATTTTGCATTGCTAATTATATTTCATAGCATTAATTGCATTATAGGGCATGTTTAAAACACAAAAATCATAAAACAAATATTAATCATCATTCATTTTGCATTCTTAGGATTTATTAGTGATATAATTAGTAAGGTCTATTTATTAATTTACAATATTAATAGTTCATTATTAGATAATTAGTTAAATAGGTTAATTGTGCAAAATATCTTTAATTGGGGGTGCTACAATTTAAAGTAGCTAATTATGAAATTAAAAGAGAAGGAAGAAAAAGGGCCAGATTTGTGTGCTAAATCGAATTGGGCCAATGATTCAACGGCCCAGTTGCCTCAAATAGTCCGCCTCAGCTAGCCCAAAACTCGATCCAACCCTTGCCCCGGAGACTGTCCAAACGACGTAGCCTCATCCTAAAACTACGTCGTTTCCCGTCTAACCCCTTTTAAACAAAAGAGATCCTAAATATCTCACTTTTATGAAATCCTAAACCGTAATCCCAAATCCCTCCGCCTTGATTAGGAATTTAGGGCGGCCGAAAATTGCCTCCACTGCCCACCACCTCTTGACCACTACTCCTCCATCCTTTGACCACTATTGACTGTTCGCAAGAAATCGCCTCACGGTGGCCCGCGGGCCACCTCCAAACCACCCAAAATTATTACTAGATAATTCTCACCTCCTCCTCATTCATAATCTCTAATCAGTTTCCCCTAAAAATTAGCACATCTTCACAATTAGTAGATCAAGGAATTTCCCAAACCCTAGTATTCTGCCTATTTCGATTCACGTTCATGCAGTGAGTGAAAGCTTTTAAGACCACCACCAATCGATTGAGTTGAGTTTCAGGAATTTTCAAGTTCATCGCCACCGGTCAAGTCGCCATTGACCGACCATTGTCGCTTGAACTCCTTTACCTCCGCATGCATCTAGCTCTCAGGAGTCCTCACACCAAGAAGATCCATTAGGGATTTATAATCCTAGATGGACCTCTTGGGGAAAAGACCTCTATTAGTCAGATAATCTCAAAATCAGCCAGAACCAACCCTAAACCCCTCGTGGACCGGCCAAAATGTTCCCTTGAGTCATTTTTCTTCTAAATCATTTCCCATGAACTTCGGCTCCCAAAAGTTTCTAACTGATGAAGTACTTATCGGATTTCAAATCCAGATTAGTGCTCATCGATTGGAAACTCTTAGTGTTCAAAGCACTAGGCCCCCTTGATTTTCCTCCTGATTAATCTCATCCGACTCTTGAGAGTCTTTACCCCAAGTAGATCTGTTGAGGTGAAAACCGTGAATGGATCTCTTGGGGTAAAGACCCTCGGTGGTAAGATAAATCAGTTTGCCATCCTCAACTCCGAGTTGGTACTCCCTCAGCCCATTTAATTTCTCTCTTTGATTCTTTACTGATTTATAAAAATACATGTATGATTAATACTTTATCATATATTTGTATAATTACATCGATTCTAGTCTAATGGTTTTTGGAATTGCTTGTTAATCTATTAGTATAGTGTTAATTATTCATGTGTAGCCTTGATTAGTTATTGCTAAATATTTTGTTTTATAATTGTAATTCGTTATTCTGATTGTTCTATCTCTCACTTAATCTCATAGGGGCATGTTTTGAATAACAAAGCAGACCTATTAATATTAAAAGGACCGCAGGGAGGGGTTCGATAGTTATGTATGGTCCATTGGGCTAGGGTCACTTAACCCAAGTCTGTTTACTCTTAACGAGTCTGAAGGGGGAGTAAAAATAAAAAAGTGATAAAAAGATAAGAGTAAAAAAGTGAAAAAGAGGATTTTGGAAGGGGTAAATAAGTTGGAGGAGGATACGAGTAAAAGGGGTAGTTTAGGGAACTCACTAGAGAATTTTTACAGTTGTTTATAAGCTGAATGGTGGATAGGCACAATATTCTTTTAGGAGCATTTTGAATTGGGGGTAGTAGTGGAAAATAAAATAATGAAAAGCCCTAATGGTGCCTATTTAAGAACCTCTTCCTAAGCCTAAGAAAAATAATTCTCAGCTGCTGAAAAAATAGACTGAGATCAAAATTGTTAAGTCTCAAAAAATACTTAAATATCAAGGTATTAGGGAATTTTCGGGTAGAAATAAGAAAGAAAACATGTGTGTGTGTGTGTGTCACGACCTCGATTTCCCTCCTTAGGATATTGTGATGGCACCTGGTCTCTAAGACTAGGTATGCCTAACAAATGAGTGAAAATGAGAGAAATAAAGACTGAAAAACATGATATAAACTAATAAGTCTCATAAATATCTCAAAAACTGAATCATAATTACAATACTCCCAAAACCCGGTGAGACTGAGTCATAAGCTCTACAGAAGGTTCCAAAACATCTACTACAACATTGTCTAATAAAGGAAACAAAAATACTAAAAAGATAACGGAAGGTGACTCCGAGGCCTGCAAAAATTATTCTCAATCCTCAGATTCTCAGATGGGCCCAATGGTTCTATGTCAATCACTAACGTCCAGCACGGGCAGACGTACCTGGATCTGCACAAAAAGATGTACAGAAGCGTAGTATGAGTACACCACAACGGTACCCAATAAGTATTAATCCTAACTTCGGTAGAGTAGTGATGAGGTCAGGTCAAGACACCTACTAGGATAAGATAAACGGAATAGAAATATAATAACTACAGGTAACAAAAAATGGAGAAATAAATAATAACAAAGCAGTTTACTAATGAAAACTAATGACAGAATTTTAACAACAAAGGCAACGAGAAAGAAACAAAGAATGAGAACCACAAATAATCAAATACAGACAAATCTGGTAATTCAAGAAAGAATAAAAACAACAAGAACGGTTCAACTAATAACTCTTTTCAATATGAAATGCACAACAAGAATCACAACTGAGATACCTCCTCGTTTTCACGTATCTCAATTTCAATCACAATCTTTCCTTATACCACCGTGGGAGCCTTGTATTTAGTTTTGAAAATTATTTTTTCCGAAATAGCTACCTACCCGCATTTTAGCCCACCTTATCACACTGCATGGCTTCAAGTAGTTTCCCTACTATCAACACGCATATCAAGCCTACCTTATCTCACTGCATGCATATCAACCACTAGCCTTATACCACCGCATGCGTATCAATATCACAACATAATCACAACTCGTACCACAAGTGCCCATATGTCACAACTTGCCAAAAGAATCAACAATATCAATGTTTCCACAACAAATAGCCCATGGCTCAACCACAATGTGCACAAGAATCTCAACAATAACAAAATAAAAGTGAATTACTCAACAAGAAAGATATCTCAATAATTAACAACTTCACCTCAATGTGATAATGTCTTTCTCAACTTCAATACCATAACTCAACAATAAGATATTTCACGGAATAATAACTTCAATTATAAGTAATTCAACAATTAACAATGTAACAAGGCGATAAGGAAGGCAATAACTTCAACTAAGCATATAAGAGCAAAACAACAAGTAAGAGGTAGGACAAGTGTTAACAATGTCAAATAAAGCATGTAAGGGTAGATTAACACATGCAAGAGTTGATTAACAATAAGGGATATAACATATTATGGCAATTCAATTAAAGGCATGGAAAGAGTCTAATTAACCTAAACCGGTCAAATACCACATATAACCCATGTACCCACTCATCACCTTGCATACACGGCTTTCACATAATACAAATAGCATAATCAATCCCAAATCCTAAGGGGTAGTTCCCCCACACAAAGTTAGGCAAGATATGTACCTCAACAAGGCCAACTCAACCCTCGGAAATAGCTTTTCCCCTAAAATTTGCCTCCACACGGCTCAAATCTAACCAAAATTGCGCAAGGGAAAACAACTACAATAGATAATGCTATGATCTTTACACTTTTGCCAAAAAGTCAACAAAAGTCAACCCCGGGCCTGCCCGATCAAAACTCGGGTCCAAGAGTAGATTCCGACTATCCAAAACCCCACGAGTCTATATATGTGATTAGTTTCAAAATCTTAGTCCAAATCGACTCTCAAAACGCAAATTTCCATTTTTCAAAAACTTGACAAAATTTCCAAAGTTTTCCACTTTGATTCACATAAATTTGATGTTAATTCTAAGATATATTCATGAAATATAGTTGGAAATTGATTAGAATCACTTACCTCAATGCTTGTAGATGAAGAATCCCCTCTCCAAATCGCCTCCTATCGAGTCTAGGGTTCTAAACTGAGAAAACTGAGATGAAATCCTGACTTTTCCAATCTTTTGTTCAGTTGTAGGTGCCACAAGTGTGACACTAGGTTTGCAATTGCAAAGGAAATCCTGCAATTGCGGCACTGACAATATTAGGGAAAATCTCACAAATGCAAAAGTGGGTTCGCAAATGCGAACCCTGTTCCCTTTGCAAAAGCGACACATTCATCGCAAATGCGAACCTAAACCAGCCCAAGTCATCTTTGCAATTGCGTCCCAGGCATCAAAATTGCGATACTTGTGATCCTCCTACAAAGGTCACAATTGCAACCCTGGCATTTGCAAATGCGACACCAGATTACAGTTTTCAGTCCAAAACATTCTGAAACGCATTGGAAACTCATCCGAGCCCTTGGGGCTCCAAACCTGACATTCACACAAGTCTAAAAATATCATACGAACTCGTTCGCGTGATCAAAATACAAAAATAACATCTAGAACTACGAATCTGACACCAAAATGCATGAATTTTAAAGTAAAGTTTAAGAACTTCTAGAATTGCAACTAAGCGTCCGAATCCTATCAAATCAACTCCAAATGACATCAAACTTTGCAGACAAATTCTAAATAGCATAACGGACCTATTCCAGGTCCCAAAATTAAATTTCAAATCCAATAGCCAAAAGTCAACATACGGTCAAATTTAAAAATTTTAAATTGTCAATTTTCGGCACAACAACACAAATCAACCTGTGGACTCCCGAATTCGATTCCGGATATACGCCCAAGTCCAAAAACACAATACGAAATGATTGAAGCTATCAAAACACCGTTGCGGGGTCATTTTCACAAAAGTCAAAGTTTGTTTAACTTAATCAACTTAGGCTTCTAAGCCAAGAGCCAAAGGGTCCAATTTAACCCGAAATATTCCCGGAACAAAACTAATCAATCCCGTAAATCATAAAACGATAAATACACATGTGTAAAATATCAAAAGGAAAATAGGGCACAATTACACAAAACGATCGGTTGGGTCGTTACTTTGTGGTTTCTATTAGAATTCGTGTACTCAATATTAATTTTTCTAGGTTTTCAAGAGTTGTTTTGACCTAGATTTTGTTGCTGCTGCTTTCCTTGTTTGCTGAGCTCCATTTCTTTTATCTTTCCTTCATTTGGCATCTAGAGCTTTGTCTTCGCATACTAGGTCCATACACCTTAATAACCTTACACTTTTACTTGTTTCAATGATGCAAGTTTTTGCTTGTGTTAAAACTAATTATTGTTGTGATGGTATGTTAAATGATAAATCACTGTTTATTAGTTCGAATAAGTTTAATTCACTCATGTTTAAAGTTATAGGTTCGCTCTTAATTGATCAAATTATCGTGATCATGTATACGTTCGCATGACATGATTATGATTTCCAAATTAAAGGCATAGTATGTGTTCGCGTAACTTTGACTAAACGTTAATATTAATAAAGTGTTATTAATTGTGTGCATGTACGCGTGACATGATTCTTGATGCACCAAACAAACAATTACATGTACGCATGACTTATTTCAAGATAATCCCATAAGTATGAATAATTAAGCAATTTAAAAGTTGTTCAAGGGAAAAATACATAAAATTCTCTTAAATACAAAATATCCAAAATTAGTTAAGCTAAGTATGACTATCATGTGACGGTGCTAAAACTACGTAACTTGGGAGTGTCTCACACTTTCTCCCAAGTTACCAGAATATCTTGCCTAGTCTTATGTGTTTGCGGGCCATAATTCGGAGTCAAAACACTCCTTAAATAGGGATTAATAAAATCGGTGACTTGGAACACCGCAAAAAAATAATTTAAAGTGAAGACTCTTTAAAATAAAAATAAATAATCCTTTTTCAAATATTATCACTTTAATTGAAAATACTCCTTTACCCATCGTCCCTCGAAAAAAGGTGTTATAGCTCTGTCGACTCTGATGGGGAGCGAACCCAGAACATCTGGTTCAGGGTTCATAATTCGAGCTTGTAATATAGTTTATGCTTGGCTTATATTTTATAATGTTTTATGTGTTTTGGGCATAATGTGCTAATTATCGATCATTTACTGCTTTGATATTTCCTGAACTTCATAAATTGTCTTCTCATGCCTCCCCCTATGAGTCTTATGTATCTATTGGTGCACACACGTGTGTGGCCCACTTTTTATTAGAAGTCATACCAATAAGGATGTGGTTTGAACCAGTAACTAGGCCGGGTAGACTTTTGTGCTCCCGATACGTTGCCCCCCCCCCCCCCCGCTCGAGCTGTCCGCTTGGGTAAGCTAGGTCTAAAGCATCTCACCCATTAGGATTTAACGTTAGAACAACATAGCCTCATGTCGGATCCCTAGTAGGAACGCTTGTTTGTATCACATGCATTTGACTTTAGGGATTCAGCACATGGGTTGGGTCCGTCTAAGACAGGTGTACCCCATAATTAAACACCATCATGTTGCATCTTATGTTCTACTTGTACATTGTTTGTTGGGCTTGCATGTTGGCTGGCTTCTAGAATAGGGAAAGAATTTGGGAAAACCAATAGGGAGGAAACTAAGAAAGTATAAATCGCCCGGTTTCTATCAAAATCCCGGTATTTGAAAAACCATGTCAGAATTTTATTAAATATGCTGAAAAAGATCTCATATTTTGAACAGTAACCCCAGTTTTGAAAAGAAAAATCTACCGAACTACACAAATTTGATTCTCACTGACTGTAAGATACATAGGTAACCTTTATTAGGTTTGGCCCCACTTTTGCAAAATATAACCAAAGAGAAATATGTCAAACTTTCAAAAACAAGTAACCCAACCTAGCTTTGGTTTAACCCCAAGCCATTTCTGTCGGAATAGCCCTAGAACATCCTTTAAAGTGTCGAAAGGATGTTCTCGCAAGAATGGTAACCTGGCGTCGTTGTCTCCTATTAGGTGGTTCGAAATTGGGGAAGCAGAGTTGATAGGGCCAGACCTCGTGCATCAGGATATGGAAAAATTTAAAATCATTAAGGAGCAGTTAAAGACTGCTCAGAGTCATCAGAAATCCTATTCGGATGTTCATCGTAGGGATTTGGAGTTCAAAGAAGATGATTGGGTATTCTTGAAAATTTCCCCCATGAAAGGGGTAATGCGATTTGGTAAGAAAGGGAAATTGATTCCGAGGTATGTCGGACCAGTACAAAATCATTCAGAGGATTGGTGAGGTGGCATACAAGCTTGAGCTACCACCTGAGATATCATTAGTACACCCGGTGTTTTATGTGTCTATGATGAAGAAAGTAGTTGGAGATCCGACACTCATTATTCCGGTTGAGACTATTGAGGTAAATGAGAAATTGACTTACGAAGAGATTCCGGTTTCTATTATTGATTGCCAAGTTCGAAAATTGAGAAATAAAGAAATTACCTTCGTGAAAGTGTTGTGGCAAAACCAACAGGTTGAAAAGGCTACTTGGGACGCCGAGGAAGAAATAAAGAAAAAGTATCCTTATTTGTTTGAATGACCATGTATGTATAAGGTTGTGATCTAGAAAATTATAAGACTTACTTTCTATGAATTATGTATGATTTGTACATTTGATGTTGAGGGTGTTCTGTTCTGGAAATATATTGCTTATGAGGCCACAGTTGGTGTTGTTTCATATTATGTTACGTCGTTGGATTATGTATATGTTGTTAGGATGTGTTTCTGGAGCTCTCTGACAGGTGGATAGGCCTAATTACAAAGGAAACTCTGGTGAAATGTTTGGAAATTTAGGGAGTTAGTCAAATTTGGGGCTGCTAGTTTGTGGTATAAACTAAACTAAGTTGCTTAAGATGCTAATGACGGATTTTTATCCTCATTCGAGGACGAATGATCCTAAGCGGGGGAGAATGTAACACCCCGGAAAATTTCAAAGTACTTAAGTGTAAAGCCCGGCAAAATTTGCAAAAAAAATAATGTTTCATGGTGCCGGACTAGGCTTACGTGTTGAGTTGGGTTGAACAATGCACGGGAAAGTAAAGAAAAATTTTTGGCGGAAAAGTGCGTTTATGCGGTCCATAATGCGACCGCATAATCACTCTGCGAGCCGCAAAATGGCAGCAGAAGTGAGCAGGAGAGGGCCAAATCTGGCAGCAGCTATGCGGTCGACTATGCGACCGCATAACTGTTATGCGGTGCATTATACGACCGCATAACCGTTATGTGGAAAGCATAGTGACCGCATACACAGATAGATTTTTTGATTATTTTATCAGCAATTATGCGACCGATATGCGGTCGCATATGCGGCCGCAGAACCGTTCCGGAGCTCCATTTTTGGGTTTTTAAAACCCGACCCTACTTTATTAAATACACTCTTTGGGTCATTTTTAAGCTATAATCTAATATTTTAGAGTGAGAGAGAGTACCCTAGAGTGAGAAGGTGTTCTTCAATAATTGTTCTTCAATTCTTGCCCATGTTTTGGAAGATTAAGAAGGAAAAGTCACTAGGACTTCATCCTAGAGGTAAGATACTACACCATAACCCTCACTTTCGAATTTTATGTAGAAATGGACAACTAGCAAGATAATTTCTAGTTAGGAGGGTTGTTTATTTACTTGCATGTGCAATAAAAGGGTAGATTGTTGAACTAAAAATGGTAAAGATTGGGTTTTGGGATAAAGGAATTCTCCATAAAAGGACCATGATCATCTTCCTAATTTTGATTCAATTTGGTATATTTCTACAATAGATTGAAGTTGCTAAGAAATCTGGAATATTTTAGAGTTTAAGAAAGCTCAATTGAGGTATGTTGGCTAAACTCTTCTCTTAGAATTGAATCCCACAATATTCATGTAAATGATGTATGTCCCGAGTGATTCATTATGAAACTGGCTATTCCGAGTAAGATTGGGTTGAAAGATATATGTTCAACAAGAATCCCAAATGCTTTATTCATGTTATGTTACCAATTGAGGATGTGATAAAATATGGGTTGTGCATTAATAATGTTTCGACTTTAAGTCAAGTTCAAATGAAGGCTATTATTCAAAATTTTGTGAAATATCTCTATGTGACTTAGACTCTAAGTTGCTCACATATGTAGTACACACCTTGATTTGAATTGTATTTGTTGTTGATGATGATAATGATATTTGAAATTGATAAGGTGAGCATGAAATACTGAATATGGCCAACGTGCCAAGAATGATCTTATAATTATGGCCATTAGTGCCAATGAAGAGAAAAGATGTGAAAGTAATATGAAATGCGATGATTGATATAAAAAGGTTGATGTCTCAAATAAGACGGCCTAGTCGGTCGGGTCGTGATTGGACACCATGCCGCACACATGGTGGTGATTGTGCTGGAAATTGTTGTTGAAATGGTGATTATGGTTGATGTCCCTGATGGATAGCCTAGCCGATCGGGTCATGATCGGACTCTGTGTTAAAGACGGTGGTATTGATATTGAGAGTAATTATGGTTGATGTCTCTAATGAGATAGACTAGCTGATCGGGTCATGATCGGACTCCGTGCTGAGAGTACGGTGGTATTGGTATGGGGAATAATGGTATTGTGAATAATGGCATATCGATACTAAAAATCTCCCAATGTGAGATTTGCAAATTAATTTAAACAGTGTCTTGATCCTAAGTTGAGGTTTGATGTTGATTAAAGCTTCCTTTGATATTATGATAATCTTGTATATATTATTTGTCATTCTATTGAGAGAGTGTTTAGTTATACATACTAGTGTTATTCGACAGTACTAACGTCCCTTTTGCCGGGGACACTGCATCTTTCAATGGATGGAGGTGGTTCCACAGCAGGAGATATTGGTTAGTGATAGCAGTGCACCTTCTTCCCAGCTGACTTGGTGAGCCCCCACTTCATCCTGGGGTCATGTATCTTAAGCAGCTGATTCAGGCAGGTTGCAAGCAGCTCAATGAAATGATTTGCAGCAGTTTCTTATTAAACAGGCAGGTTGCAAGCAGCTCATGCAGACAGCTTACAAGCAGCTAAAGAAAAGCCTTGTAGCTGCTTCCTGAAAAGCCTCACAGCTGCTTCTTTTCTTCTA
The DNA here is from genome assembly GCF_000390325.3 of Nicotiana tomentosiformis. Classification (NCBI taxonomy): domain Eukaryota; kingdom Viridiplantae; phylum Streptophyta; class Magnoliopsida; order Solanales; family Solanaceae; genus Nicotiana; species Nicotiana tomentosiformis. Next base: position 64,954,167 of record NC_090823.1, read on the forward strand.
TAAATAGAGGAGTTTTCAGTTCATTATATACATAACTTAGAAAGTTGAATAAAATATCAATCTCCCTCTATACTTGTCTTCGATTTGTTTACTTTACAGTCTTTATTTTATAACACGTTATCAGCACGAGACTCTGCCATCTCGAGAAAATACTTTGAAAGTATCAGAGGTACGAACTTTCTTTTTCTAAATAATTTCAAATCTTTCTAAACTTGAGTTTGTAGCCCTGGATATATCGAGCAAAAGCTACATGTCTTGGGTGCTTGATGCCGAAATTTATCTTGATGCGATGGGTCTGGCAGACACCATCAAAGATAAAAATCAGGCATCAAACCAAGACCGTGCCAAAGCAATGATATTCCTACGACATCACCTTGATGAGGGCCTAAAAATGGAATATCTTACTGTTAAAGATCCAGTTATACTGTGGAATAATTTGAAAGATAGATATGACCACCTGAAGATGGTCGTTCTTCCACAGGCACGTTATGATTGGACTCATCTAAGGCTACAAGATTTTAAATCTATCAGTGAGTATAATTCTGCTATGTTCAGAATTATTTCCCAATTGAAACTATGTGGTGATAATATTACTGATCATAATATGTTGGAGAAAACTTGTAAATGATCATTCCAGCTACCTTTGAAGTCTAGCACACAAGCACGCAACATATCCTCAAGCGTTTGAATAGTCCGCTCTGCCTGCCAGTCAGTCTGTGGGTGAAAGTTTATACTAAGATTCACCTGAGTACCCAAACCTTGCTGAAATTTCTTCCAAAAATTAGCAGTGAATTGTGCTCCCCGATCAAAAATGATGGAAACTAGGGTGACATGCAACCTAACTATTTTTTTGATATACAACTGAGCACATTGCTTCGTTGTGTTGGTAGACTTAACCGGCAAAAAGTGTGCTGATTTCATGAGTCGATCCACAATCACCCAAATTGAGTCAAACTTGCGTGAAGTGCACGGTAATCCTACCACAAAGTCCATATTAATCATTTTCCATTTTCACATTGGAATTTCTATGTTTTGTGCCAACCCACCGGGTCTTTGGTGTTCGGCCTTCACTTGCTGACAATTCAGACATCTTGCCACAAAGTCCGCCGCATTCCTCTTCATATCATTCCACCAATAGACTTCCTTAAGATCATGATACATTTTTGTAGAACCTGGGTGCATGGAATATCTAGAAGTGTGAGGTTTAGTAAAAATACTTTCACGGAGACCATCCACATTTGGAACACATAGTCACCCTTGGTACCTTAGTGTACCATCATCCATGACAACAGAAAAGGCCATGGTCTTATGTTTATGAATTCCCTCTTTCAATTGCACCAACAATGGGTCATTGTATTGCTTCTCTTTGACTTCCACAACAAGCGATGATTCAGCTCTATTCTGCACAATTACCCCTCCTTCACTAGAGTCCGTAAGACGAAACTCCCAAACTAGCCAATCGATGAACTTCCTTTGCCAATGGCCTTTCGTATGCCTCCAAGTGTGCTAAACTACCCATAGATTTTCGGCTAAGAGCATCTGCCACAACATTAGCTTTCCCCGGATGGTATAAAATATCAATGTCATAATCCTTGAGTAATTCAAGCCATCTTCTCTGCCTCAGATTCAATTCCTTCTGTTTGAAAATATATTGAAGTCTCTTATGGCCCGTGAATATATCTACATGGACCCCATATAAATAATGACGCCAAATTTTCCATGCAAATACTACTGCTGCAAGTTCTAAATCATGTGTTGGATAGTTCTTTTCATGATTCTTGAGTTGCCTAGAAGCATAAGTTATCACCTTCCCATGTTGCATTAATACACACCCAAGCCTGATTCTTGAAGTATCACAATATACCACAAATCCATCTATATCCTCTGGTAGAGTCAACACCAGTGTCGTAGTCAATCTTGCTTTCAATTCCTGGAAACTCTTTTCACAAGCATCTGACCATTGGAACTTAATTGCCTTCTGCATCATTTTAGTCAATGGAGAGGCAAGAGTAGAAAACCTCTCCACGAACTTTCTGTAATATCAAGTTAAGCCTAAGAAACTGCAAATCTATGATGGAGTTGTAGGCCTCGGCCAATTCTTCACAGCTGCAATTTTCTGAGGATCAACCTTAATTCCTTCATTAGAGATAACATGACCCAAGAATATGACCGACTCGAGCCAAAATTCACATTTAGAAAACTTTGCATATAATTTGTGCTGATGTAGGGTTTGCAGAACTACCCTGAGATAGTCAGCATGGTCCTCCTGACTTCGTGAATATACAAGAATATCATCAATGAAGACTATCACAAAGGAGTCGACGAATGGCGTAAAAACGCGATTCATAAGATCCATGAAGGCTGCTGGGGCATTTGTTAGCCCAAAAGACATCACCAGAAATTCAAAATGCCCATACCGGGTCCTAAAAGCTATTTTCGGAATATCCCGCTCCCTGATCTTCAATTGGTGATACCCGGATCTTAAATCAATTTTGGAGAAATACCTAGCACCTTGCAATTGGTCAAACAAGTCATCTATCCTTGGCAGTGGGTACTTATTTCTGACTGTTAACTTATTAAGCTGTCGATAGTCAATACACATTCTCAGTGGCCCATCTTTCTTTCTTACAAAAAGGACCGGTGCACCCCATGGCGACACACTCGGTCGGATAAAACCCTTTTCTAACAAATCTCTTAATTGTTCCTTTAGCTCCTTCAATTCTGCCGGTGCCATCCTGTAGGGTGGAATAGATATAGGATGTGTGTCTGGCATCACATCAATCCCAAAATCAATCTCCCTGTCTGTTAGGATCCCAGGGAGTTCATCCGGAAAGACTCCCGAAAATTCATTAACAACAGGCACAAACTCAAGTGTAGGTGCCTCGGCATCGGTGTCCGTAACCCGGACCAAATGGTAAATACATCCCTTGTTGATCATCTTTGTGGCCTTAAGGTAAGAAACAAACCTACCATTTGGCACCACATCAACACCCTTCCACTCAATAACTGGCTCATTTGGAAATTCTAACCTAACAATTCTAGTTCAGCAATCAAGCTTGGCAAAACATGAATAAAGCCAATCCATCCCCATTATCATATCAAAGTCGACCATTCTCAATTCAATAAGATCGGCCACGGTGTCCCGACCACGCAACATTACAACACAATCTGTATAAACCCGCACAACTAAAATAGACTCATCAACCGGAGTAGATACATAGAACGGCTCATAAAGCTGTTCTGGTTCTATCCCAAATTCTATTGCAACATAAGGTGTGACATATGACAAAGTGGAACCGGGATCAATAAGAGCATATACATCATGAGATTGCATGGTTAATATATATGTGACAACATCTGGAGAAGCCTCTGAATTGTGGCGACCCCTCATAGCCTAGAAACGGCCATATCCTCCCGAACTCTGTGCTCCACTCCTAGCTGCACCATGCCCTGTGGTTGTTGGAGTGCCTCGAGATGGAGAAGGTTCTGCGGATGTAGTAGTTGCAGAACTGGCTGGCGGTGTTGGGCCCCTACCTGTACCCTGGCGGGATGAACGACAATCCATCTGAATGTGACCCCTCAATCCGCATCTATAGCATATGGGTAAGTCCATGTAGCATATTCCTAGGTGCATCTTTCCACAGGGAGGGCATGGGGGCCTCCTCTGCTGCTGGAATCTACCACCATGACGACCCTGCTGATATGAGTCCCCATTGCCCTGATTGGGCCTAAACTGGCTATATTGCTGCTGCTGACTGGGCCCTGATGGTCGTGCACTAGCCGAAGACTGAGCAAAGGACTGGGATGGCTCTGCTGACCCTCCCCTGAATGTTGACTTGCCACCACCATAAGAACCACCAAAGTTGCCCGCAGACCGGGCCTTATTACTACCCTCTTGCTCTATTATGTTCCTTAATTTACGGGTCTCTGTGGCTTGAGAGAATGTCACCATCTTTCCATAGTTCATATCAGAATTCAAGGCTGTTGTAGCGGACTCATTAATTACCAAGGGACTAAGGCCCTATACAAATCGGCAAACTCTAGCCTCCATAGTGGGCAGCATGTAAATAGCATACTTAGACATGTACACGAATCTCATATGGTAATCCCACAGACTCAGGCTACCTTGCCTCAGGTTCTCAAACTTAACACGGGATGCCTTAGTCTCGGTAGGCAAGAAATGATCAATGAAGGCATTGGCAAACTCACCCCACCTCGCCGGAGAGCTCCCTTCTTCACAGGACTCCTCACATAGTTCAAACCAAGAATATGCCACCTTTTTCAGGCAGTAGGAGGACAATTCCACTGCCTCTGTCTCAGTAGCACGCATGACTCGGAGAGTCTTGTGCATCTAATCAATGAAATCCCGGGGATCCTCCTCTGGGTTAGTACCCGTGAACAGTGGAGGATCCAACTAAAGAAATATGTTCACCCTGAAACTAGTAGAATCCCCTGGTTGACTGGAAGAAGTAGGTGCAACATTTGGCCTCTGGGCCTGGGAAGCCACTACTTGAGCCAAGATCCATATGGCTCCTCTAAGATCAACATCAGAAACACCAGAATCAGAAGTTGGAACTGGAGGTGGAACTGGTATATAAGTTGGAGGGACCATTGCACCCTTAGTAGGTGTAAGGACAGGTGCAGTCTGATCAGTTATAGTAGAGTCAGGTAGTGTAGTAGCTGGAGGAATATTCTCACTCCTCTAGTGCTCACCCGCATCATCAATTATAGGATCCACTGTCACTCCTGGGGTGACATTGGCTCTTTGGCCAGTGCTTGCCTTCTTCTTAGTTGCCATGTACTAAAAATTAGAGCAACGCAGGAGTTAAAGGAGGAACAAACTTACAACCAGATTTATCGCACGATGAAGAACGTGAAAGAAGGGTATTATTCATAAATTCCCATATAGCATCCTAATTATAGATGTGGTTGACAACACACCGATAATAAGGACTCTACTAGACATGGCTCCAATACATCCTAGGACACTTTAAAACCTTAGGCTCGGATACCAAGTTTGTCACGCCCCAAAACTGAGGAGCGTGACCGGCGCTCAATCGAATGAACCCGACCGAGCGAGCCTGTTATATTCCTTCTACCCAAACTCATTCATGATTAAAGAGAATATATGTTTTCCTTAATTAAACAATAAAGTGGTCATGTCTGCAATTACTAATTTCTCACCATACGCTTCACCATTTTTAAAGTCTCAAATGGACAAGTAATACAACCACAAAATAGCATAGTTTGTCTCTCCCGGCACCAATACACAACCCAAACTATGTCTACAGAGCCTCTATAGATAAAGAAGAGTACAATGATAAAATCGGCAACTAGGTCCCAGCTATACCTCAAACAGAATACACAAAGTACGAATGATTCATGACCCCGAAATGAAGTAGGGCTCACCAAGTCAGCTGGGAAGAAGGTGCACTGCTATCACTGACCAATATCTCCTGCTGTGGAACCACCAGTATCTATTGAAAGATGCAGCATCCCCGGCAAAAAGGGACGTTAGTACTGTCGAATAACACTAGTATGTATAACTAAACACTCTCTCAATAGAATGACAAATAATACATACAAGAGTATCATAATATCAAAGGAAGCTTTAATCAACATCAAACCTCAACTTAGGATCAAGACACTATTCAAATTAATTTCCAAATCTCACATTGGGAGATTTTTAGTATCGATATGCCATTATTCACAATACCATTATTCCCCATACCAATACCACCGTACTCTCAGCACGGAGTCCGATCACAACCCGATCGGCTAGTCTATCTCATTAGAGACATCAACCATAATTACTCTCAATATCAATGCCACCGTCTTTAACACAGAGTCCGATCATGAACCGATCGGCTAGGCTATCCATTAGGGACATCAACCACAATTACCATTTCAACTACAATTTCCAGCACAATCACCACCATGTGTGCGGCATGGTGTCCGATCACGACCCGACCGGCTAGGCTATCTTATTTGAGACATCAACCTTTTTATATCAGTCATCGCATTTCATATTACTTTCACATCTTTTCACTTCATTGGCACTAATGGTCATAATTATAAGATCATTCTTGGCACGTTGGCCATATTCAGTATTTCATGCTCACCTTATAAATTTCAAATACCATTATCATCATCAACAAAAATTACAATTCAAATCAAGGTGTGTAGTACACATGTGAGCAATTTAGAGTCTAAGGCACATAGAGATATTTCACAAAATTTGGCGTAATAGCCTTCATTTGAACTTGACATAAAGTTGAAACATTATTAATGCACAGCCCATATTTTAACACATCCTCAATTGGTAACATAACATGAATAAAGCATTTGGGATGCTTGTTGAACATATATCTTTCAACCCAATCTTACTCGGAATAGCCAGTTTCATAATAAATCACTCGGGACTTACATCATTTACATGAATATCGTGAGATTCAATTCTAAGAGAAGAGTTTAGATAACATACCTAAATTGAGCTTCCTTAAACTCTAAAATATTTCAAAATTATTAGCAACTTCAATCTATTGTAGAAATATAACAAATTGAATCAAAATTAGGAAAATGATCATTGTCCTAGCTCATTTGAGCATTTTGTCAAACACTATGTGTGCATTAAGGTTCCAAGGTCTTTTTATGGAGAATTCCATCATCCCACAACCCAATATTTACCATTTTTAGTTCAACAATCTTCCTACCCCCTTTTATAGCACATGCATGTAAATAAACAACCCTCCTGCCCAGAAATTATCTTGCTTGTTTTCCATTTCTACATAAAATTCAAAAGTGAGGGTTAGGGTGTAGAATCTTACCTCTAGGATGAAGACCTAGTAAGTTTCCCTTCTTAATGTTTCAAAACATGGGCAACAATTGAAGAACAATTATTGAAGAACACCCTCTCACTCTCTCTCACTCTAAAATATAAGATTATAGCTCAAAAATGACCCAAAGAGTGTATTTAACGAAATAGGGTCGGGTTTTAAAAAATCAAAAATGGAGCTCCGGAATGAACCGCATATCGATCGCATAATTTCTGACAAAATGATCAAAAATATGTTTGTGTATGCGGTCACTATGCAGTCGCATAGTCGACCGCATAGCTGCTGCCAGATTTGGCCCTCTCTTGCTCACTTTTGCGGCCATTATACGGCCCGCAGAGTGATTATGTCATCGCATAATGAACCGCATAAATGCGCTTTTCCGCCAAAAATGTTTCCTTTACTTTTCGGTACATTGTTCAACCCAAAAAGTCCGAGCCACGTAAGCCTAGTCCGGCACCATGAAACATTATTTTCTTTGCAAATTTTATCGGGCATTACACTTAAGTACTTCGAAATTTTCCTGGGTGTTACATCTACGACCATTTTGTGGTCGCATAACTACTTCTGCGATCGCATAATGGTTCTGCGATCGCAGAATTGGTCGCAGAATCGTATTTTTCCGGCCTTTGGTTATTTGGTTATAACTTCTTTTAGGAATGTCCAAATGATGAACGATTTGAAGCGTTAGAAACTAGACTCGAAGATATTTTATTTGATAGGTAGATCATAACATAAATCTCTATATATAGGTATATATTCTCGTTCAAAATTTGGTCTTGTGTGTACCCATTTGAAACTTTAGTCTATCATGAAATTTCTAACTTGACTTGGAGTTAGGGCTCTTCTTAGACCATAAACCATTCTTAATGAACCTCATACATATATCATCATGATCCATTAATATCATTCATATAATAGTCCTTGTATATACATAAAATAATACAATTAGCGCACATCAACTTCCTTAATAGCGCTTAAGTACTTCAAAATGTTTTCCAGAGTGTTACAATTATGGGCCCTATACTGGATGTTACAAGAGAATGTCTAAGAAATATCAAGAGGCATAGAGCTAGGATTCAGTACCGGACTTCGAGGACTAAAATATGTGGGAATGTCTAGAATAATAACAACTAGAGGGGCGAAGAATCAGGATGAACATAAAATGCCTTCTTTTTCACCGCATTCACTCGTTCCTTCCGGTTTATCTTCATCAAACCCAAGGCTGAACTCCGTCCTATTGGTAGATAGGAGTCCAAGCATTCTTTGGATATCTCTTTCCTTGACCTTAAGTTCAATGATCTTATTTTCTATGACTGGCTTACTGGCATACTTCATGAAGGATATTTAAGCGAGACTCCAAAACAACCCTGTTGCGCCCTATTTTGTACTAGTCAAAATAAGATTCAACTTGTTGTTTCTTTGTTGTTGATGAAAGAGAGTCGCCACATAATATTTAAAGGTACACTAGGGTACCTATTTAATTACTACAGCCATGTTCTTTATTGGTCTAATAACCGGTGAGATTTTGGGTAAGGGTTCTTGTTCTTCTAAGGGGAGGGTATTAGGCATCCCTTAAATTCTACCTAAGGTAGCTCCATATGACTTAGACTAGGTTTAAAGGGTTAGTTGTTTATATTATGCTTAACTAGTATTAGAGAGGTGGCATACTATGTATCCATTTTAAAGACTTAATACTTGAAAAGAGAGAGTGTATCTTCAAAGGACAGAGGTTTAGAAAAGCTTTGAAGAAAATGTTGTATGCACATATGATTGAAAGAGTTTAGGGTATTGCACATAAGGTTTGTGTTTGTAAAAATATGAGATGGGGTTAAATTGTAAACACTTTGTGTTTAAATGATTATGTCTATTTGTATAACTCTAGTGAAGTAAAATGTTATGAAGAAATAGATTAAGATATACCTTGATTCTCAAACTTCATTGTTTGAAGAAAATTGCTAGAAGTCCCTTTTAACTGGGCGACGACATCTGTTTATGTTTTTGGAAAAGCGCGGGTTAGAAGACCAATTTTAGATTCCTCTTCCAATTTTTGAAAAGAGAGGATTATCGCCTTTTGCTAAAGCTGTTTTATTCTTAAAGACTTCATAAAAGCATTAGTAGGGATTAGTATAACCAATGTGCAATTAACGAATTAAAACTATCTATTACTAAGCCTAATACTTTTTTTAATCCTATATCTTTTAGGGCTTTCCTAGATGTCTACATGATTCAAAGAGGTAAATAAAGCATTCAATCTAATATGATAATTGTTGTATATATGTGAGAAATAAAGACAGCAACAAGAAGTAAAGCACTAAAGCAGTAAAGGGAAAGGATGGACTTTAGTTTTGGGCCTAATAAAATAGGCCAAGCAGATAGTAGGAACGGTTAGTAGCGGACTTCAGACCTCCCAAACGGGTAGGAGGAGGACTTGGGCCTGAGTTCCTTTGGGAACTCGGCAGGCCCCATTATAACACATGTTCAAAAATAAAGAAGGTCATTAGATATGCTACTCCATAGTTATAATTATAGAGGAAATGAACTAGTACGGGCCTAAACAAATTGTAACAATTAATGATAATTTAAACTACAAGAATTGCAATAATGTGGGGGTCACGTATGGCAATGTGATTCACATTGAAACCTTTCTTTGTCATTAAACACTAAACCTAAAGGGAGTAATATAAGTCAATATATTAGAGGCTAAGGGTAAAGCTCTGTTCATGGCCAAAGCTTTCTTTGGACCCCTAACACTTCAAAGTTCCCAAGGGTCTCAAGGCCTAGGACAATGCTTGTGTTAGGGAGAGTAGCTCAACCAAGGACAAACTCTACTTCCAAATACCCCTAACTACTCACATTTATTATTCCCTACAGCTTTAAGTACCAATGAGGCACTTCAATGTAAGTCCTAATATCACAGTAACACCATACCACAGAACAGTTAATACAAAATACTTATAGGTTCATAAGACAACCAATCATCCTGATGTAACCACAATCTAACAAAGTACATAATCCAATGTAAATGATATATAGGCATGCCCAAAAGAATCAACTTCATATATAGAGACAAAAGCATCATCAGGTTACTATTAGGAACTCAATCACTTAGATCCTATATCTTAAGAATAGAGTAGGTGCAGGGTTTAAACATATGAAGTTCTTGGGATAGACACATTCCCCTAATAGCCTAAGTCTTATCTTCTAGCATGTATAAAAGCTAATAGTTCCTACTGAAACCTCTGAGGATATTAACAGAGATGTAAGTTGACCACTTCAATTGAGCTCTTTAAAAGGAGCTGACAGAGGTATATTTAACAACTACCATTATAACTCCTAAATAGTATTAACAGAAGTACAGATTAACAACTATAATTAGAACTTCTAAAAGATATTAACAATGTCATAGATTCATAACTTCGATCAGAACTACTAAGAATGTTAACATGATTGCAGATTAACAAACATCAATTAAAGTTTCTAAAGAATACCAACAGAAATACAAACTAATAATCATAATTAGGACTTCTAAAGGCTTTCACGGGTTCACATAGCAAATTAAGACTTCTAAAAGAGTAGTAAAAGAATCGTAAGCCATCAGTCTTGTTTACTCTAAAGTTCAGGACATGACTATTCCTTCCTAAGAGTTTTTAACTTTATACTAATCTATTTAGGGAACAAATCCTGAGGTTATACTCAAACAGTAGCAAAGGAAGGTTCATTTAAAGTTCACAAGCTAGGTCTGGTTCATTCATGTTAGCTCAATAAAGTTCTAAGGACAACATGGGCATATACATGGTTATGGAAGGCAAACATAAAGTATTGAAGAATCGAATGTGTGGAGGATCACATATACAGGGGACATTTAGCATGGAGTCACATTATTTCAAAAATAAAAGTGTTGTCATCATCAAGCTAACAGTGTCACTGCATGGATTTTAGAAAAAGGTTAGGGATATTATAACATTAGGGAAATCTGTCAAGCAGGTCAAGTATAGGATTTCCGGCATAGTGGAACTTGGTTTTAGCATCTTAGCTTAACAAATAGAATACCAGCATAAACTAGTAGAGTCGCCATGTTGTAGTACCCTATTTTGCACTAGTCAAAACAAGATTCAACTTGTAATTTCTCTGTTATTGATGAAAGAGAGTTGCCACCTAATATTTAAAGGTATACTAGGGTACCTATTTACTTACTAAAGCCATATTCTTTATTGGTCTACTAACCGGTGAGATTTTGGTTCTTGTTCTTCTAACGGGAAGGCATTAGGCATCCCTTAAAATCTACTTGAGGTAGCTCCATAGGACTTAGACTAGGTTTAAAGGGTTAGTTGTTTATATTCTGCTTAACTAGTATTAGAGAGGCGGCATACTACATATCCATTTTTAAATAATTAATACTTGAAAAGAGAGTGTGTAGTTTTAAAGGACATAGGTTTAGAAAAGCTTTGAAGATAATATTGTATATACATATGATTGAAAGAGTATAAGGTATTGCACATAAGGTTTGTGTTTGTAAAAATATGAGATGGGATTAAATTGTAAACACTTTGTGTAAAATGATTATGACTATTTGTATAACTCCAGTGAAGTAAACTATTGTGAAGTAATAGATTAACATATACCTCGATTCCCAAACATCATTTTTTGAAGAAAATTGCTAGAATCCCTCTTTAACTGGGCAACGACATTTGTTTAATTTTGTGGAAAAGTATGATTTAGAAGACCAATATTAGATTCCACTTCCGATTTTTGAAAATAGAGGATTATTGCCTTTTGCTAAAGCTGTTTTGTTCCAAAAGACTTCATAGAATCGTTAGTGGGGATTGGTATAAACAATTTGCAATTAATGAATTAAAACTATCTATTACTAAGCCTAATACTTCATTTAATCCTATATATTTTAGGGCTTGCCTAGATGGTCTACATGATTCAAATAGGTAAATAAAGCATGCAATATAATATGATAATTGTTGTATACATGTGAGAAATAAAGACAGAAAAAAGAAGTAAAGTAGTAAAGGAAAAGGATAGACTCTTGTTTTGGGCCTAAAAAGACAGGCCCAACAGATAGCAAGAAAGGACAACAACTGACTTCAGACCTCCCAAATGTGCAGGAGCAGGACTGGGGCCTGAGTTCCTTTGAAACTCGGCAGGCCCAATTATAACACATGTTCAAAAAGAAAGAAGGTCATTATATATTCTACTCTATAGATATAATTATATAGGAAATGAACTAGTAAGAACCTAAATAAATTGTAACAATCAATGATAATTTAAACTACATGAATTACACTAATGCGAGGGTCACATATGGCAAAGGGATTCATATTGAAACTTTTTGTTAACATTAAATGTTTTGAATTACACTATTACGATGGTGACAATGATCATTTAGGGAGTAATATAGGTCAATTGTAACGACCCGGCCG